>NW_028259224.1:0-296839 GCF_977971745.1 Zootermopsis nevadensis | reverse complement strand
GTTAGCTTAGGTTAGGTTAGGTTAGCTTAGGTTAGGTTAGGTGCTTCGTAAATAAATAGAATGCACCTAGCAGTACTTACGATTTTTTTTAAAAGCAAAACAAATTACCACATTTCCTAGACAGTTCTAATTTCAGTAATTAAATCCTTTACACACGTCACAGTGTCGCATTTAAATAATAAACTTGCGCATTCATGATTCATATGGTTGATTAAATTTGTTCCCGTAATTTCTATTGGACCTTCGGACTTTTACCGTAGCGTTAAAATCTGTTGGACAGGACAGTAATTACTTTAGAGTTGTTGAATATGAAAAGTTGTGCTACATAGGAATGTATAGGAAACCGCGGGCAAGGTGTGTTTCTGGTTGTGAACAGCGCATCTAAGTAATAAACGAGAGTCATATGCATTGACTGCATTCTTACATACTATACGTTAATAGTTTTGCATTGTACTGTAAGATAAATTCACGTGAAATAGAAAATAAGTTAACATCGATGTTTCCAAAAAGTACGTCCCAGGAATTATCTACTGTTCCTACATACATTTTTATCTAGACTGAGATAAGCAAAATGACCACTTGCTGAAAAAAAAATCAGTATTTCCAGCTGCTTGCTCCAGCGTACGTAGTTTCACGGTGCTGTTACCTCGAATGGTACCCAATTTGCCCTTTTGAAAGTCATCGCTTGCTTTAAAGCCAATTCGTAAACACAAGGTTGCTTTTCGTCGTTTGGATAAAAAGTCATATCCCTTATCTACACTAACAAATCTTCAGTTCGATGTAACCTAGCTCAGCCAGTAGTCCGTCATGGCTTGCCATGGTTCTATTCGTAAGAGAGGCTGCATTTATATCTCGGTTTCCACGTCCAGAACAGTCCTGCTGTCAGCCAGGCTCCCTCTGTGAGTACAGAGAATTTTTTTTTTGCCATGGGAAAGATGTACGGAACGTGGAGCTAAGAATAAAACTCAGTCCAATTCCGACTACAGTTGATTTCCTTTGTCAGGTTCTTAAAGATGAGGCGAATTTTTCTTTCCTTCTCTGCGTTGAAGGAATACACAATCAGATTCTGCATACAGCGTAATTAATTTTAATATGCACAGTGTAATTTAAAGTTCTGGTACAAGAAGATTTCACGGTGACTAAGATTAATAAATTCTTCTCGGGCTGCCAGCCGTGTAAGGTGGCTTAATGAAGAAAATACTGACGTTTCGAGAACTATCTTTGTCCTCGTCCTCAGGTTACTGTAGTTGTTGGAGATCCCGCATTATTTTTTTGCTGGTATATGACTTTGGCGTTATATGTCTAAGAGTAACGTATGATTATTAACTTGTATGTCACTCCTTGTTGGTGACAGACTGTGTCACGACTAACCTCATTTCATCGTTACCCTCCAGGTTACACTTCATCGTCTGGTACAACTACTCCAAAAATGTTTTTACTCATCGGATGCCATGGAGGTCCTCGAACTTCCGATGAGGTACAGTGACGTTTTCTTTTCCACTTCTCTTACCTCGCTGGCTCGATGGTATGTTTCACTCCTGGAGTATAACTTGATTTCTCGGATACGAAATAAAAAAGGACAACTATTGAAGTTTAAATAATAATTTGAACGGTACATACCGGTGTTACATTCAGTTGATGATAATTTGCACCAAATGCATTTAACATTTATTTTATTACGGTTAATTTTATTTCCCCACTCTTCATTTGCACCCCTCTTGAAAGTCAAAAATAATAAGATGAAAACAGTTCTGTGCCATTTCATTTTGTAGTATTAATTTAAAAGACAACGTTCTAGCCTTACTCTGGTCACAAAAATTGCAACAAATATTCCGTTCGCAAATGTTGGTGTCTCCAGAATCGCTAGATGTTTTTTTTTATTTCTTAAAATGGGCCAGTTTCAGATGTTATGCATTAAAATTATTATTTATTAAAATTTCATAACCTTCAAAAGTAGGTTGCATCTGTTAACACATTCGTCAGTTTCGCCAAACCGTTTTGCATTAAAATGTAACATTTTCTGTGTGGTTACGTGTCTAGAACATGTTTTTGAGCGTTGTAATAAAATAGTATGAAATAGGCTACAATTCTCGCACTACAGTTGCTTTTATTAGTACGTTTATTTGTAAGTAGGTTGCGTGATTTTTTGTTCGTTTGTGAGTATTAAAAGCAAAAATATGTGTACCGAATTTTTGCGTACAGAAAGTTTCCAAACGCTTGCTTTGCGACATACGTAGGACATGGATGGCTTTAAAAGTGAACCATAATGTGTCTTTTGTGACTAATTCTAATTTTGTGACATTAAAGATCAATTAGCTTTTGATTAGAAGTGGTAGTTACTTGCAGATCGGTATAAATTTGTAGGATTTGAGGTTTTGACGGCGGTGAATATAAAGATGATTGTTTTCTGGGTTGTTGCACCGAGTTAAGTTAATTTCTCTCGATAATTTTGGGTTCATTATTATTATTATTATTAAGTGTTCTGTCTTACGACAGGTCCATTGCTCTGCCCAAAAAGAGGTCTCCAGTTGTCCCTATTCTCGGCTTCTCGCTTTAATTCCTGGAACGTCATCTTCTTTCCTTGTTTAAGGTCGTCGGTTAGCTGTATCAGTCTTCTTCCTAGTCCTCGCTTTCCTTCAACCTGGCCTTCGATGATATCACTCAGTAACCCATTCCTTCTCATAATATGTCCCAGCCAGTTAGCTTTCCTTCGTGTAATCGCCTGCAGAATGCTTCTTTGCTCGTTGACTCTCCTCAATACTTCTTCGTTGGTCACTCGATCCGTCCACCTGATCTTCTCTATTCTTCTCCAACACCACATTTCGAAACTCTCCAGGCATTTCTGTTCCTTCTTCCTGAGTGTCCAGGTCTCTGCTCCATACGTAACACTTCACTAGTTTCTTCTTCATCTCCAAGCCCAACTTGCTAGTCAGAAGTATCCTCTTCTTGACGAAAGCTGCCTTGGCCATGGCTATCCTTGCTTTTACTTCCTTGGTGCATAGGGAGTCCGTCGTGATTATTCTTCCCAAGTACTTGAAGTGCTCCACATTCTCCATCTGTTGGTTTCCAATTACAACGTTCAATGGTTCTGCTCTCGGTGCTATCCTCATTACCTTTGATTTTTCAATGTTGATTTCCATTCCATACTCTCTACCTGTTTCCACTAACTTGTCCATCATGTTCTGTAATTCCTCCTCTTCCTTCGCCAATACCACTAAGTCGTCTGCATACTTTACAGTCTTTATCACTCTTCCTCCAATTTTGAAGTCTCCAGAGCTTCCTTGGCAAGCCATTCCCCGTACAGGTTAAAAAGAATTGGTGATAAGCAGCATCCCTGTCTTACACCTCTACCTATCTCAACGCTGTTGGTGTCTCCTGAGTCCAGTCTCACTTTGACTTTTTGCTGCATATACAGGTTTTTGATTAGTCTTCTATCTCTCCAATCAATTCCAATTCTCTGTAGGATCCTCATTAATTTCTTCCATTTTACTCGATCGAAAGCCTTCTTCCAGTCGATAAAGCAGGCACATACTTCTAAAGACTAAAATAAAATAAATTGCCCGAAGTGGATCAGAGTTTGTAAAGAAATCAGCACTATACAGAAAGACTTTCTATTCATAAAATTTAAATAAAAGTATGGAAAAACATTTTCCCTAAGTACTGAACAGTTTATTATTTATGTACTATTAATAATACTTTCAGTAGAAGGTTAACGAGTGGACATTAAACCCATCATTCCGTTATTTCATTTCGAAACTATCGGCGACTCTTTAATCTAAAATCTTTCCAAGTCAGTAATCATTATCGTATTCTTGCTTCTCATCCAACATGAAACAAACGTTGTAGTTGACAAGCGTCGATGTATTAACTAAGTCACAGCGAGGACGAATACATAATACTCTAGTGTCGATAAAGTAAATAATGCAACAGAATTCAGCCTAGTTGTCGTCACATTCGTTTGAAGGAGATTCGTCAAAATCTTTTAGGTCCAGTGCCACCAACTGCATTCGTATTTTAAACAATTTGATTTCCAAGAATTTATTTTCCATAATTAAAGTTTTTGGGCGTACATTTAGGAGCTGAAGGAAGGTGTTTTTTGTGGTCATAAAAATGTTCTTTAACTGAATACCGAAAAGAAGCTAAGTTACATTGAAACAGTTTGTGGATCACACTATACACCTGATTGGATCATGACAGACAAGAAGACCGGAGGTTTATGACAGAAAGTGAGCTATTGCTCTCTCTTCCAGCACGTTCCAAAGACTGCGAGAATTTCGTTCTGAACAAAACTGAAATTGGGTCTCACCATTCACCATAAACTTGTATACAATCCTCCGAACAACAAATCTCGTTTGTTACGCCAGATTACTGTGGATATTCAGTTTAGTTCCCTGCAAAGCCACACCGTTACAAGAATATGACGTTTTGATGTCTTACAACTACTGAACATGTGTTACAGCTGCCACTTAACAAAAGGAATAGGACTTTATGAACATTTCTTCTACCGAAAACTCACCCCTTCGGAAACATTGCACAGTGAGAAAGACCTCTGTAAACCAGGAGCATTTTATGAGGTAGTTTTAGCCTACGTCAATTAGGGTCAGCATTCATTTCTCGTGACTGGCATTTTTTATCGATTTCTGCTGAAATTACGTTATAGGCCTATGTAAAACTTTTCCTCCCGTAATTGTATGAATTACATTGAACAATTCTATGGGCCTAACCAGCAAATACTTTGCATTTGAGAATAGGTCTATACACCTAAATATCTGCACAGAACTTAAAAGAGTGAAAACTCTTGAATTATTTCGAAAATAAGCTTTTCCTTTGTATGATATGCCAATGCAAAAGTTATGTGCGTTGTAAAGAATACACATATATGTCAGTCTTCTGGGTAGTAACTCCGTGTGGACTTGTAGATCTATACCGACGTTTTGGAAGAGCCCGTTGCCCCTATTACCAGGGCTGTAATAGATGGAAGCAGTATAGCTTACCCCCATCAATTAAAATAAATATTAATTTCATTCTTCTTTCAAAACAGTTTCTTCTTGTATTTTAAAATTAAGAAAGAGCCATACAAAGTTTTATATAAACTCCTCGGGAGATAATAAAGTTTCATTCTAAATATTCCTCCTCCTCCTTCATTCACAGAATATACTGTATAAAACTTTTTAGACCGTCAAAAGCTGATGGGTGATTAATAAAACGCGTTGTGGAATATAAGGCGCGAACTGAAAAGATGACGGAAACGTTCATGTTCTGGTAGAAGGGTTCAAATTCGTTAGCCTTTTCCTCTTGCCTTACATCACTCTCAATATTATTCTCTCCTAGTTACGCCTGTATGTTTTAAAGACACTCGCAATAGCAGTAATATCACGCAGGTGATAAAGAGTTAATAAAGTGTTGTCGCTTTAACACAAGAAGTCTTGTTACTGTCATCCGCTGAGTACCGCCGCATAATGACCTTGACACCAAGACACTCTGCACGTTAAAACTTTAAAGACCAGTGGTAACTGTATTTACCACCTACTTTAAAAAATCAGTAACTCAACCTTTTTACGTTTGGTTTTTGTATTACTGTCGGTTTAAACAGGGATTATTTCCTTAAAATCGGTTAACCAGTTGATTTTTGTAATGGATAAATGTGTTTTCTTTGTAGTACGTACTAAATTCTTAAGTATTGTTTAGATCAACTTCAGCTTCAGATGGTACATTACTCGTTATATGTGTGTTTCTGCACTATAGTGTTGCCTCATTCGATTTCTGCCAAGGTCAAGAAACTTCACGTATAGCGTTCTTGAGAGTATTAAATTACTGTCATAAGTTAATATCCTCCTGAGCAATCAGCTCATTATTATACCCTCTGTCACAAGTTAGTGGCTTCATTTCTGAGATGGAATTGAGCTGATCTGGGAGGAAAGAGTTTGTTTTTGACGTAATCCAATGAGAATCTGTGAGTGTCTCAGATTGACAAGAAATTCCCGGTCTTTACTGAAACCCTGCCCTGAGCTAAATGGATCCAGTTCACACTCCACCACTTCTTAATTCATTACAGTAATATCTTTCTTTCTATATTCAGGTCTCCCAAGTTATCTCTTTTTTATGCCCTTCGACGAAATTATTATGTGTATGTATAGTGCTGATTTTGGAGGTCATTGAACGACCAGATAACATTTTCAGGTGTCAAACTGCACAGTGTGTCGTGTATAGATGACCTATTCATGAAGCCCAGAGTTTTTAGTTTATTGCCATTATAACAAAAGTAAAATATTGTATGAAGATTTCTGTCTTCTGGGTTGTTCCGCTGTGTAGTCTGGTCGATGTTAACCAACGTTTCAGAGGTCATACTGCCTCCGTCATCAGGGCCCTGATGACGGAGGCAGTATGACCTCTGAAACGTTGGTTAACATCGACCAGACTACACGGCGCAACAACGCAGAAGACGGAAATATTCATACTCATCGCCCTGATGACGGAGGCAGTATGACCTCTGAAACGTTGGTTAACATCGACCAGACTACACGGCGCAACAAAGCAGAAGACGGAAATATTCATACTCATCGCCCTGATGACGGAGGCAGTATGACCTCTGAAACGTTGGTAAACATCGACCAGACTACACGGCGCAACAACCCAGAAGACAGAAATATTCATACTCATCGCCCTGATGACGGAGGCAGTATGACCTCTGAAACGTTGGTTAACATCGACCAGACTACACAGCGCAACAACCCAGAAGACAGAAATCTTCATCGCCCTGATGATGGAGGCAGTATGACCTCTGAAACGTTGGTAAACATCGACCAGACTACACAGCGGAACAACCCAGAAGACAGAAATCTTCATACTCATCGCCCTGATGATGGAGGCAGTATGACCTCTGAAACGTTGGCAAACATCGACCAGACTACACAGCGCAACAACCCAGAAGACAGAAATCTTCATACTCATCGCCCTGAGGATGGAGGCAGTATGACCTCTGAAACGTTGGTAAACATCGACCAGACTACACAGCGGAACAACCCAGGAGACAGAAATCTTCATACTCATCGCCCTGATGACGGAGGCAGTATGACCTCTGAAACGTTGGCAAACATCGACCAGACTACACAGCGGAACAACCCAGAAGACAGAAATCTTCATACTCTGATGATGGAGGCAGTATGACCTCTGAAACGTTGGCAAACATCGACCAGACTACACAGCGCAACAACCCAGGAGACAGAAATCTTCATACTCATCGCCCTGATGACGGAGGCAGTATGACCTCTGAAACGTTGGTTAACATCGACCAGACTACACGGCGCAACAACGCAGAAGACGGAAATATTCATGCTCACCGCTGTGAAAACCGCAAATCTTACATAAAATATTGAGTGCTTATGGCCCAATTTGAACCGCCGGTATTCATCTCACGAGTTGTTTCATTGTATACCTCGGAAGTTAAACTGCAAGAATAACGCTGATAATTTGCCAGATTGAACAGAGTTACATCTTGTCCTCAGAAATGTGCATGATAGTTACGTCTGTAGCCTGTTATTCACTGGAAGAAAGAAATACAGATTCTGCTGTAGTGGTAAAACTGACATTTTAGATTACTCGGCCACTCTCTGCTTTTACTGAACTTTTCATTGCAGCAACAACAGAACCTCTTCTTTTCTTATCACTTCACAGATTATGACGCAGATCATCTGCCTTATATGCTCGTTATGGAATCCCGGGTTCAGATTTACCAATAGATAGTTCATGTTTTTCTTTCATTTTCGAAGAAAATCCCTCACTCCCTTAAACAACAAATCCTGTCTGGCTTATACTAGCTATATACCTCAAATCTTACATAGCTATATACAGTTCCCTTATCGTAAAGGTTTTGGACATAGTCGTAGTTTTGGCAGACTTGCATCATAAAATATTATGACGCTGTAGTCTTGGCACTCATACATAACAAATATAAGCACACACCCGCATTGCCGTATGACGTTTCGCAATGAACAGATATGTTCCATAACCGACGTTGGAGAGAATGCTTATTATTTGCAAACGTATTTAAGGAAAAAACGCAGTGTAAATACGACTTGAGATAACAGTTCTTCGCCATTTTGGTTTTCTTCTAAGAACACTTTCTCGACAGCCTGTTGTTAATAAATATTAAAAAATAAACAAAAATTTAAGTTGTTCAGTTATTTTGTAAAGTTGCTATAAATGCGAATCTAAATGAAGATTGCTGTCTTCTGAGGTGTTGCATCGTGTGACCTGGTAGAAATTTATAGTTTAGAGGTATTTTCTGCCTTTATAATCAGGGTGATGATTGGATATATCCTAGTATAGCCATTATTCGGAAATTTGTTTTGGTTTGTGCACAATGAAATAGCTTACTTGAACAAATCAGTTGATGTTTAAATAAATGAATCAGTACAACAGCCAGAAATTCAACAATGATAGGTTCTACCTTAATTGGATTGTAAACAGTACTTAATATATTTTTATATATTAAGTATTGTTTATATAATAATAAAAACTGCCCCACTATACGCCATGAAGGCGCTTGAGGGGAGATGAGGTACAACTCCTACATATATAACATATAATAATACTTTATAATAATTTGTGGTAATTATGATGATAATGTTACTTACAGAAAGGTTATTATAAAAATACATGCTGTGATAATGCAGTTTTAGCAGTCTTCATCATTTAACGCGGTCTGTTCGATTTTCAGACTGGTGATATAAGTGTGGAACATGTTTACATTCCCTTGGTTTGTACCAACTTAGGTCGGAATTTCAGCGACGACACTGAATGAACAAGCAATGCGTGTGCCGATCATGAATTGGATTTATGTTAGTTAATTAAGCATTACATGCCTCGCCGTATTTGCAGTATTGCCTTTCGTAATAATACACTTTGCCAGGCAAGTGGAATGTGGTACAAAATCACGCCCACACATAAATAATAGAACTCACGCCGAAGTACACAGGCGGTACCAGCTGCTAAAAGTGTAATTTTTATGGAATTTTCTACTGTACATTATTTTCTTCAGCGTGTCTTCGTCATCCGAAATTATCAAAGCTACAAATAAATAACACCCATTTTATTAGATTATTCCCGCACATGGTTTCAGAATTATAATTTAAAACTACCAACCACAATTGAGAATTTGTTTGTCAAAAACCTCGTAAGTATAATTCATACATGTATGTTTATATCCGCCACAGATCTCTGTTGCCTCACGCGTGGTGGATGGATGATTGAAATTCTGGAACACTTCTTCGCTTTTATTCTCTTCTCCGCAAGATGGACGGAGGTTTGCTGTACACGCGTGTGCAAAGTAAGTAAATAGATGAAGTTGATTTTATTCTAATTTAAAAAAAATAATCACACAGTAGCTGAATTTTCTACGGTGTTGTCATGTTTCAATGCATTAGTCTCATTTCATTAGAATTACGTAATTTCGGCTGTGCCTTAAAACATTCTTAATCCGCGTCTTGAAATGGACCTTGATCATTTCACATGCAATGTCATTAGTGCCGATTTTTCGGTTGTCACGGGTATGTTTGTCGATATGTCGTTTGACTGCATCACATTTTAACAGCAGAACCCGCGTTATCAACAACACTCGTACGCCCCCATGGAATCTTTTAATCAGTTTTTCAATTTTTCTTCTTCGGTTATCGACGTACTTAATGTAATTGTACCGTAAATCTCGCTAGCTTTCGCACCATTTGACGGCAAAATATCGGATCATGGATCGTTGTTGTTCTTTCGCGCATTATAAATTACATTTATAGTTATATTATCGATATATATATATATATATATATATATGGATTGTATGTGTATCTAGAGGAACTGAAGGAAACATGTCTTATCGTGGTCTCTGGTCTCGATCGATACTCGTTCGATTTCATCAGATCCTGAAGAAAATGTGGTATTAACGCGTCCGCGCGAATGTTCATAGTGTGGGACTCCCTTTCTCTGCCGCTAGATTATTCAAAGAGCTGTGTGTGTGTGTCTGTAGGCTGCTCGTTCTCTGAGTTCTAGTTTATGTATTCCCCCTCTTCCATGCGTTGCTACGACGCCTAATTTCTCTTGGGAAGGCATACGTGGTGGGACCACCACCTCATTACGAAGGTATTTACTCGTAGTTAGCCCTTCCTCCCAGGCAATATCAAACTACTGCCTGCTACTTACAATCACACCACCTGCTTTGCTTTCTTTATTCTATCACATTCTCAACCCGTCTTGTCCATCATTATTTCGTTGATTCCATTACCTCCTTTTATTTTTTAAAAAAATAATTTCATTATAAAAATTTTCTCGTTCCCTCTCTTTTATAATCTTTTATGAGCTTCTTAATATCGTTTCCCGTTAATTTATATTCGTTTATTGGTATTTTACTCCTTTTTCTATTTTCTGTATAATATTGTCGTTCTTTCTGTAAATACATGTAACCTCATTTCAAAAATTAGTAGATGTGGTCTCTCGGGGCTCGTTTCTTCTGAAGAAATTGACGAATAGCTTCAACAAGTTTTGTTCCTCGATCCGAAAATTGTAAACTGTTTAAAGTGAGACGTATACCAGATCAGGCCATGCGTGGTTTCATTTTGTGCGTTTGTATGACAAACACCTGTGTAAATTTTTGTTCTGTAACTTTTTATTAAGTTTATCTATGAAGTGGGTGAAACAGTTGGACACTTTTTTTATCCCCAATGATGTGAGACAGGACACAAAATGTCAGATTTGGAATTGGAAATCATGACAAATGAAATGAGTATTATGAATCGGTTGAAAACAAATAAATCCAACCATAAGAAAATAAGAAGGAGAATAAAACGGATCAGTAATTATAACTTTTTTAAAGGAGGTGACGAATAACACTTTTGTTAACTGTTGTCATAGTACGCAGCTACCTTCAACGAAAGTAGATGAATACCAAGGTTTTGCAGCCGATGTTTGGCTTATTGAAAGGTGACACGATTTTCAGGTGCATTTTTACGATTGTAAATTACTTATTGGTCTTATATTGGACTTTTCTGGAAGAAATTATTTTGAGAAATGTAATGACGTCTGTCAAGGAGAATGAGACGATATTTTTCTTCCCAAGCGCTTCGATAAATATTACATACATCATATCACAAGCTCTTCAAGTAAAGTTATAGATATTAACGGGATATATAATCTATTTATCTAAGTATATTAGTTGTTTGAGCCATGAGACGTATCTTGTATAATCTGTAATCGATTAATTCGAATTTCCGCTGCGTAAAGTAGGTTTTATAATTGACAGGCACGCAGTTGAACCTGCATTGCATACTACAGAATCCAGTACTCAGTTTAATCGAAATCCGTCTTTTAGGTTTGGAAATTAAACATATGTAAGGACGTACAATCAATACCTCAAATATTGCGTTCGATTTACACATTTTATGCAAAGAAAATTTTTTTTGAAACTGAATTCATTTCTCAGAGTTCACGCAGGAAGCAGCGTGTTGTACACAGAAGCAAAATCCCTTTTCCATTATGCACATTCGAGCTCTGATTCGTTGTCAGTTGCCACAGACCTGTGGAACTCCGCCATAACTTTCAGCCGCTGTATGATTCCATTTCCTGGAGACCATTCTCAGGGGTACAAGTGAAAACATTTTTAGCAAATTGCAATTATTGTTTGCATGTGAGACTACTGTACATTAATTCCTTTGTTCCACTTCTATGCAGAGAGCCTATTTATTCCCTTATGAAAGCCCTACGGTGAATACAATCGTTATGGCAGCCACTCTTCAGCGTCTCTAGCTGAGCGGCGGCGGAGGGGGGGGGGACTAGAATGGAATTTTCCAAGTCATTTTCGTGGAGTAAAAGTAAGACATGCACACACAACAGTTTGTTTATATATGAGAAAGTCACTTTGGAAGAGTGTGTATGTGCAACTTCGTTTGATATTTTCGGGGGTTCGGAGTAAAGATTTAATGTTTGAGAGACTATAAGTGAAGCGACCGTATTGTTGGTGGTATCCAGCCTCAGTTTCGAATGATGGACGGAAAATGCTAATTTTTAACAACAAATGGCGCTGCAGTTGAATATGTTTCGGGATATTCTAACGGGCGAGACTGCAATGCTCCTGAGTTGTGAAACTGACCAGAACTTAAAATCTTAGGATTTGTTGCCTCACGAGAGACTGGCAGTCTTTCCTATACGTACATTTGCAGTGAGTGTTCTCCAAACAAAGCGTCACACACGGTGATACAATCGACATCAGTTACAGTACCGTTCTCCTCTTAATATTAGAATTATTGTGCCTGTCCGGTTTTACATTCTATCGTCCCTCTTTGACCTCTTTCCCTTCTCGTTGTTATTTCTAATTTTCTTAAACATGTCACCGCTTTCTTACTCTTTTATTGGCTGTCTCTGTCTTCATTATCTAAATATTGCGACAATTGTTAATTCATTATTGGGATACTATGTTTGGCATTGTCCATTGTCTGAGGTAGACTTGATATACACGACGTTTCGGAAGTTGGCACTTCTCTCGTCCTCAGGTGATTGCTTGTCATTATTTATACTGTCGACATCGGTTATCGTACCATGAAGTAATAATAAAAATCTGTCAGTATAATGACAACCAGTCACCTGAGGACAGGAATGGAGAAAACTCCGGAAACGTCGTGCGTTTAAAGTAGATATATCTCATACAGTGGACAATATCCGTCATAGTAGTCATGGTATTTCTCGTATAATGTTACCGTGTTCTTCATCATCACTTTGTCATCTTGCAAGTAGGTACAGTCGTTTCGAGGAGAATATCTCCTCAATCTTCAAGGTTTTCTGTCATCCGCGTTTGCCTTTATCCGATCCTTCGCATTTCTTTTAGTTACTTGTTCTCATATTTGCATTGCTTTAAATTTCTGCACTTTTCCTGTGCCTCTATATTATTTGTTTATTTCATGCATAGTTTTCGCGATCTGCATATTGTTTATCTTCAGGCATCTTTCGTTCATCTCTTTTCCATCCTGCTCCAGGCTAGAACCATACTTAGTGGTCGAATAAATACGAATACTTCGCTGCTGTTATTCCTCAGCATGCAGAATGCCCTGTGCTATTCTTAATTTTAATTATGAATACGCAGTTTATTATTTGCCGGTTACAAAAGATCTTGGGGCGATTTTATTTAAAGTCGAATAGAATACACTTTAGAGCACTGGGATCTATACCTGAAGCGAATTATATGCTAAAGACTCGTGAATACTCTGTTATCATCAATAAGATTTTGACACTACGGGTTTCACTAACTTGATAATTTTGAAATAAATAAATTTCGCCTTCAACTTCAAGTTTCTCGATTTCTGCACAAGAGACACCGTCGGGTGACTGAAGTGTCCGAGCTCATTATTCTATAAGATAAGAGCGTCTTAGAAAACAAAAACAAAAAAATCTCCAAGTTTATAAAGAAAATTTTTAAGTCGAGAGGGATGGACTTCAAGGGTAGTTCTAAGTAGCGAGATTTCGTTCTTTTTTATTCTCTCTTAGTTCTTCCACGAAGAACTTTCTCTGACTTTTCCGTTGTGCTTGTTTGATTCATGGTGACGTCACAGCGCGTTTTCAAGGGTATCCAAAACTGTACTATCCCTACTCACACGCTGTACTAGAAACCGCCTTTGATGTCACATTTATCGGACTTTATTCACCATTAATAAGGTAGTGCCTAAGTTTTCCGCGCGTTAGTAAGGAGTATCGGCTTGTTTCTGCGCATGTAACCATTGGTCCCTCTTCAGGGCTGAAAAATATGAAGACACTGTTTTCTTCGAAACCCTATTATCTACATACGAGTCCACACGACGTCACTGCCTAGATCAATTCATAGACAGCCACCGCCATTAAAAGTAGTAAATATTGTCATGAATGTTATGATTATTCATCCACCACCACCACCACCAAGATCTGCACCGGCGGTGGCTCCAGGCGGGCTCGCGCCCTGACCCTTCCAGTCAGTATAGTGACTAGCTACGGGCTGGACGACCGGGATTCAATCCCCGACGGGGGCAGAGGATTTTTCCTCTAGCCTCTGGGGCCCACCCAGCCTCCTCTACAATGGGTACCGGGGTCCTTTCCAGGGGGTAAAGCCGGCTGGGGCGTGATGCTGATCACTCACCCCCCCATCTAGTGCCGAGGTCAAGGAAGAGAGGAGCTATACCTCCACTCCCCCCAAACGCCTACATGGCGTGTAGTGGGACAAACTTTACCTTACTTTTTATCATGTAGCTTTCATGGAGTTAGGCCATTCGTTGGCCTGTTCCGGCTTCACATTTCAAAAAGCCTCTTCAGAGGTCTTCCCCGACATCTTCTTCCATTTGGTACATAATTTCTTAAAAAATTTTGTAGCCTGCTTCTTGCCATTCTGTCTTCATGCTCAAACCATTTTGATTTATTTTCTATTTCTTCTAATACTGGAATTATTTTCGACTCCTGTACAATTTCTGTATTAGTTTAGTAATCCATTCAATTGTAACCTGCTGTTTTTCTCATGTATTTCATTTCTGCTGCTCTTTATTCTTGATGCATCTGCTTCTCTGATTGTCCAATTTTCACTACCGTATAAAAGAGTATGGAGAGCCGGATATGATTATTAAGTGGTATATTTTTTTTTTAAGTACAGAGGGAGCGTATTTCCACTCAGCCAAATGATCACATCGTATATTGAACATGGCGTTTGTTTGAGGCTCACCGCATGAAATACATCGCCTGTGCTGACTGCGAGACTTCTCTTGGTGCCTCTTGTTTTCATGCTACAAAAATATTGGTTAGTTGTCATTTTTTCAATTTCACTTTCAAGTTTTCTTGTTAAAAATTTAATATCCTCCTTTTTATTCTTCGATACTTAACAGCCCTTCTCCATTTTTTTTTACAATTACACTGTCTTTAAACTTGTTAAGGGAGTAACTCCCCTCTGCACCATCTCCTCCCTGGAAACCTACAGGTTACATAATGGACAGCCCCGAGTCGTCTGCAGACGTTCGACGATGTCCAGTGTCCCAATGCAAACTCCAGAATGTTACCAATCTCATGCCGAACGCAGATTTAAGATACGAGGTCTTGCTCACGTTGTGTGACGAAGAGGGGCAGAAGACATAGAAGTTTTCAGAAGTTCCATCGTTTTATCCCGCTACCACCATTTTAACGTGTCTTCTTCTCCTGCCTTCTTCCCACCATCGTCAGAAAATGGATGTTAGCACAATTTGTTCTATCTACATCTTTTGTACTAGGGCGAGAAAACTCTGTCCGACGAATTTCTCAGATCGTAGAAATCCCTAGATCACATGTGTTTGAAGCCAAAAAATAACCTCTTACTCGGCTTGCGAGAGAGTTTTCTTCTTCGGTTTTTCTGTTCGCAGAACACAAAGTGGAATATGGAACAGTGAATGAGAAAGTGGCCGTAGTATATTTAATTTAGCCGGGATAGCTCAGTCAGTATAGTGACTAGCTACGGGCTGGACGACCGGGGTTCGATCCCCGACGGGGGCAGAGGATTTTTCCTCTAGCCTCTGCGTCCAGACCGGCTCTGGGGCCCACCCAGCCTCCTCTACAATGGGTACCGGGGTCCTTTCCCGGGGGTAAAGCCGGCCGGGGCGTGATGCTGACCACTCACCCCCATCTAGTGCCGGGGTCAAGGAAGAGAGGAGCTATACCTCCACTCACCCCAAACGCCTACATGGCGTGTAGTGGGACAAACTTTACTTTTTTACTATCCAAAAGATTTCTTACATATTTTTTAGAAATTCACGTAAAATTAGAGGATAGCAGGTGTCCGGCCCGGGACTTATTGGTTATGAACGAGTTTAATTCGTACTATGCCATGGTATTTTTTACCCTGAAAAGTGTAATATATGCCATATAAAGAATGTGAACTAAAGTAGTTTCTGCAGTTTGACAACAGATGAAGTAAATATTTGGGATTACAAAACACTGGACGCAAGTTCTTGAAAAGTTTTCCATACCGGCACGAAGTATGACACTTTTATTGCAATAAATATGGAACGTTCTTCGATGGGATTTTTTTTAGAAATGTAGAATACATAGGCTATTAAATTCACATAAGCAAGTTTCTTATGGATAGCCGATACTTGAATCTAAGCGGATCATGCGATTCTCTGGTCCATAAAATACGTTTCAGACTTCTCATATATATATATATATATATATATATATATATATATATATATATTAGGATAATATCAAGGGAGTACTACATATTTATGTGCGATCTTCAGGGTCTACGAACTGTTTTCGTATGTACGAATTTTATTGTATCAAGTAGAAGTAATTTTTTTATAAGCTTTCGTAAATTTTGTTGTAAAACTCGTTCACTCTTCACCGTATACTCAGTATGCTATTTATTAGAATAGTTTCCACATTACTCCTTGTAGCTAAGTATTGCATTTCAATTTAATATCTCGTCAAGCCGACACTGCACATAAGAAGACTGGATATTTGAAGTAGGTGGTGACAAACAATCAGGATTCGAAAGGATGGTGGGACGAGAATAAATATTCTTATCCCACTTATTGCCAAGTACGTATTTCGTGTTGTAGAAATTATAATAACTAAATTTAGCAAAGAAATAATAATAGCCTGACGTCTTCCGGGAACAGATTGGCAGACAAAGACTCATATAGTATTCTTCGCGTTGTTGATAATGTAGCAGCGATTAATCGTGTTATAAGTGGCTTGAAGGCGTTTATAACTCGTGTTTTTTTTCCCCTTGATCCTTTCTCCGGGTTATAAAATGTTCCTATAAAGAAGTTACGTTAAGATAAAGATGTTCTAGTTTATCGGAAGCAGTGTGTGCTTGTAAAGTATAATAAAACTTCGCTTCTACGGTCATAATACTTAGATTTACGATATAAAACTATCGATTATATCCATCGAAATGAATTATATTCGAACGTAAACAAGCCACTTTAGAGAAGAACGTATAAAGTTGGGAGACCTATAAGTTAAATGTGTGTAAAGATGGTCTGAAAATTGAGACCAGTAACTTTTGGTACATACTGAAAATGCAGCTCACAACTTTGCCTTCATCTGGCGCAAGATCAAGGAACCGTGTGACGAAGACAATGGAGAGGGGAATAGAACCGATGAATATGTGCGATTTTATGGGTGTAGAAGGGGAGGATTTGTTAAAAGAATAAATCGCTCAAAAGCTTCTGGTACATCAGAACGCGAAATGCACAGTCTTTGCATTCGTTTATCGTCGCCGAGTGGAATGGGAAATAGTTGGTAAAGGCAGGAATAAGACCAGAGAATATTGCATAGCTGAAAATTTACAAAATTTCCAGACAAGAAGTTTGATGGTTTAATTGATTAAACATTTTCTGTCCTTTCTAATTCAACATTCAGAACCACCTTCTCTTACGATACAAGCTTTGTAGCTAAACCAACTCCTAGGACTCCTTAAGCTCATCTAACCAAGAATTTCCCCGCTTTTATGTGACCCGAAATTTCATTACCATGTTGACACGTTCCCCCATTCGGTCTACATGCCGCTCCACATGAATCCAACATACACTCTTCCTCCTATTTCCCCAAGATCCGTCTTAATATTATCTTCCTATCCACGCCTTGGTCTTCCGAGTGGTACCTTTGCAACCGAGAAAGTGTCAAACAAACTAAGAAGCAAATCAGATGAAATTCGATTTGGGCTCCATATAATGCCCGTGGAAGCAGTGAGCGCGAACTTTTCGCTCTATTTACGGAATGCTACTAGGCATAACCCGTGCGAATCTACGCGTTTCTCTGATCACGGACGTGTCATTTATAACGAGAATCGACAGAATGAGACACCTGTTTCACCTCTCACACGTACAAGTGTTGCCTTGAAAGTGAACAGCTTTGAATTAGGTAATCGAGGATCATTCAGTGATGTTAGATTAGTTTCTGTCTTCTTTTACACGTTTCGCTCTTTCCCATCTACAAATTTTCCAGTGACCTGCCATTTTTAACGCTACTTGTAAAAACCTTCCTGAAATATCTACCGCAAACCAAGAGAAAGGAAAGCCTCACAAAGATCTTTTCACTTCGCTTGTTATGTAGAGGAAAAAAGCTAGCCCCGGTTTAGATGTTTCTTCACTCATAAGATGAGTTTGTAAAATAGTTTCATTCTTATGTCGTTAATGGTACAGGGGGTACAACTAGTTTTTACCCATAACATAATTCTTTTTATTTTCATCCTTTGAATTCAATCCAAAGTACTGCTATGTTGTTTATATTGTATTAACTATTCTCATCCGACTCCGTTATTTTGAAGATATAACACCATAAAGCTCGATGGTAATTATATGTACCACCATATTAGTGAATTAATATGTCTTCATTTTGATGATGCCGTGATTTTATGGATTTCGTGTGATTTTTATTTAAAGAGCGATTACTTTCCTAAACGTCATTAACCACTTAATATTTATAATGCAGATGAGTTGTAAGAAGATGATTGTCTTGTGAGTTGTAGCGCCGTGTAGTCTGGTTAAAGTATACCGACGTTTCAGAAGTCCTTGCTGCCTCCATCGTCAGAGCGGAGAGACTGTCTGGAGGTAACAAGGACCTCTGAATGTCAGTAAACTTCTACCAGACTACAAGGCACTACAAACTACAAGACAGCCATCTTCGTACTCACCGCCAAGAAAACCTCAAATCCTATTGAGAGGAGTTGTGTTTTCGTTACAGTAGCAGTTAATGTTTTAATACTATTTAGATGAGCTTCGGCTTCAAAGGGTTAATAACAGAATAATTTGAAAATAACGAGATACGAAACTATGAGATTTGAAATCATTCTGGCGTATCTACGGACATGTTAGCTAGCGTATCGTCGAAAGAATAATTAACGTTGAATGTTAAAGAAAGTGGCTATGACTTGTTTTAAGTTAATTCTTAATCGCTTGCTTGGAGTAAATGAGGGAAGGCTCCAAAATATTTCGTCCGGGATGTACGGAATCAGGGCCGAGGTTGAAGAACAAAATATCCTGAATATAAGGCAAGAGTGCTACATGCTTTACCATGACGTTCGGTATAATGGTGTTAATATATTTATAATGATAATTCGTCCAAAACTATATTACAAAATACAATAAATAATGTTCATTATCATTTGGTGGATGACTTCTATCAGTCGATGGGATCTTAAAAGTTTGCACTTGTACTTTACATTCCTTTTCAGATTCTTTGCGACTTAACAAGCTTTGTCTTGTCATGTTTGTCCCACTGTCGCCCATCTGTTTTCCAAGCGACTGTTTTTGCTGTGATACTATTTCGCCTATAATCAGATCCATCTGGAATACAAGTCAGGTGTGCACCTGGACCGTTTGTCTCGAATCTCAGCACACGAATGTTGTCTGATTAGTAGTAACCTCACGTCTTAAATGCATTTCTTAAAACAAGCTTTTATAATGGCTGTAACGGAGGGGGTTGAGATAGCTGTGATATTTGTTTTCCGAACGCAAGTGATTCTCATCCAGAACGGAAATCGTACATTTTTTAAACGTATTCGCGATTATCTACAGTTACTCCATACAAATTACTGAATAACACGTTTGCGAAGTGCCAACCGCCACAATGTGATCGATGTTGGGAGACGGCACGTTTGGTACTCAACCGAAAAACAGGTACAGTAAACTAATATATTTTGATTTCGTTTTCCGTAGTTCGTCCAGAAAAATTAACTGATATTACCTTCAAGTAGAACACGACCGCTTCCTTCCACATTTTTCCCCAATCCATCACCATCACAACCTTCTATTCAGTTTATGAATTGTCGTTAAATAATTCAAAAATTATTGCGAAATTATTGCGAATTATATTATAGCTTCTTACAGTAGTTGCGAGGGCAGACAATATTTGCACATATCTTTATTTTATTATTCATTATAAATCCTATCACACATCATTTGGTGTTAAAAATCAAATAAACAATGACAAACGTGTATTTTAAACCACCGAACGCCTCAGCTGAGAAGTTATCACTTCTTTATATCCTGGAAGTCGCGAGTTCAAGTCTCGTCCCTGAGTACGGGTATCGAAATAGGGTTGTTGTGCTTTGGTCCATTCTTTCCAGGCATACGTCGGAAAAGTACCTTCAATTAGACAACGACCGTCAACTTCCATATCCTTTCCCGATCGTTAATAATTAATCGTTGGACGCTAGAGGTCTGTAGTCTGAACTGCTTACAGAATCGTTAAACAGAACAATTAAAGAATTACAGTCAGAAGAGAACAGTCCATTGATTTTGTGGATTGTTAAATGGTTATAATATTTCATTAATCTACACAAAGGCGAAATGGATGTGGCTAGAGTCCGGAGGCGGGCTTTCGTGAACTCTGTGAAAGAAGAAAGTGGGAAATTCTTTGACAAGCCGAGTATAAAATCGACTTTTCAAAGAATGTCCTGCACCATAGAGTGAGTGTGTGTAAAGAGTGTTTTGCTTACTTTTAGCAGTTCCTCTGCTTACATAACCTCGTAACTTCATTAAACGCAGAGAGTTGTACCAATATGAAACAACGTCTGAATGTTTGCACAAATATATATATATATATATATATATTTGAAATGTGCTACGTTTGCAATTACTGCAACGTAACTACGGCGAACTGAAACATAAACGTGATTGAGTTGCACCAACTAAAAACGAATGGGAAGGAAATAATAGCAATTTTTGGCCTCGGGATGATGTGTTCGGGCGCCATCACAAGTGGAAATATGTTTTGAATGTATCCAGCAGTAAAATTTGTTTGAATATCGAGGGAACCAGAACACTTTGCTCCATTTAACGCCTCCATGTGCAGTGTATTGAGCTCCTGCGACTAGAATTCCACTACGACGAGTCTATTGAAAGTTCACGCTAAAATTTTCAGTTTCGCTTTTTCTGGCAGTTTCCCCCCCCCCCCTTTCCCCAAGTCATTCTTTTTAAAGAAATCAAGCACGTACTATAAGGATCGACTATTATCGATAAGATCGCGGAGGTGGGATTAATGTTTAAATTATCCGTAGGAGCTTTTGTATTTTGTCAATATAAAATGCCACATACCTCTTTACAACTTTCTTCGTTTATTTCATTTAAAATAAAGATAAATTAAACAACTATTTAATGGAGATGAAATGCATTCATCCCAGTTTCTCCACACTTATCATATAATAATACATTTTTTTTATATTCACCCTAGAAATGGACTCGACTGAGTGCCCCATTTTGCATTAACTATTTACTGAAATTATTTAATGGTTAAAGCGAAAAGATTCCGCCAAAGGAACAAAAATGGGATAGCAAACAGCGAGTCTGCGTTGAATGAAAATTGTAAATTAAATTATAGTATTGAATCTGAGACCTGTAGGTCCTCATCTTGCGTTCTCTTTCATCTTTAAGGACCACAATAATAAAGAATTAAATTATTTAAGGGCAGTATGATTTAAAATTACTTCTTGAAAAGTTCACACGGACGTTTTCAATCCTATTTTTCTCACTCTTATAACAATCAGTCTTATAACATTTCCCACCGCCCATAATTGAGGTATTTAATATTAAGGAAATATGAAATGGATAACAATAAACCACCAGATTTGCAGAGGGTATGCACGGATGATGTAAAATCTAAATTTCACGATTAATGTGTTACTTTTATTACGAATTACCTTATTATTTCTGTTTACAAGAAATACTTTCCTAATCTGCTTTCTAAGAAAAGTACATGCGTGTTTGCATGTGTGTCTATGTGTATATTTAAAGTAATATGCAAGAAGTCGCAACCCATTATATAAGTCGTGGGGAATTAATATTAATAACAGATTAAAATGTATCATGCACGTCTGATTTATTAAATTGGAGATTAATGTACACAAAAATCTCCAAGATCTTCGAACTAGCAAGGCGGTGGGAATGATTCAAAGTAATGGGGGATTACAAATTTCCTAATAAAAACTCACTGCAACTTTCGACAACTTATCCTGTGCGATGCGTCGCAGAAATTATAGCAGCGACCACAGCATGCTACCGACTCTCTGCTTGGCAGCATGTTTCACTGGACATCCAAGCCCACTGTTCCCACAGCAACATGTTGCCCGATTACTGGACACCGCCGCCTACAGCGATGTGTGAAGAAGCAGGCAACGACCGCATCTTCACACCCAGAGACCCCGCACAATAGCATAACAACTGTGCCTCGCTGAAACGATCGAACATGGCCAGACTATAGGATTCCTTAAGCTGCAGTCTTTACTGTTTAGGAAGACATTTTCTACGGTTAGGGTAAATCTACAGCATCGGTATTCGTGGGAGAATCTTACGCTATAGACGAAATGATACATGCTTCGTTTTCTTCTTTTAAGTGTTTGGCTAACGTGAGAAAAAATGTTAATTTTAGCCCTGTAATTTGTTATAAAAACGAAGTTCGTTGACATGTATGAACTGAAACACTGGTATTTTATACAAATTGTGTTCCATGAAAGAGATTGACCAAATGTTATTGCTTTTATTATCATCATCATTAGGCTGTTATTGTAATCAATTATATTATTTAAATTATCAACTTTGAATTTTTTATAAGTTCAGGGGAATCGAGAATAAACTATAGGCAGCCTATTTATCATTCCTAATTTTCATCTTAACTGAAACGAATGCTGCAATGTGATTCACCGATACTACGTGTGATATATTGAAGGATACGCGAGTCTATCGGCACTTTCAATTAGGCTTAACACACAAATGGATATGCGCATATTTTACAGGATAATTCATAACCAGTTTTATACAGCAGATGGTGTTACTACTGCGTCTGAAATCTCTATTCATGTGCACCCACTTCTGAAATAATATTTTCCTTCAATCACTCGAAACGAATCTGTAAGTCTGGGTTTATCAGGAACGTACGTACTCTATCATTATCCCGTTAAGCGAAGAAGTATACAAAAACAGGGAGTGCTAAGTAACCCAGGAGGCATTTCTGTTTCATTCCATAATGGTGAAGCAGGCATGTGTTTACTCGGGTAACCTGGGCAGTCATCGTGAATATCAGGCAGTTCGTGGTAACCAGAGATGCAACCGAGAGTGAGAACAAGTTCCTGGAGCGACGGACAGACCGTGATATTAGATCGCATCCATGCTAATGATAACGAGGCTGTATGGATGATGAAGGCTTCTTCAGAACACCCTGCGGGCTTGGAATGTGGGAGGGAGGTTGAGGGAGAGCAGCGTATATGAAATAAAGACAAACAATGAAGAAAAAAGATGAGAAGAATAAACAAAGAAATTGACGGAGACACACAAAGATAGAACGAGAGAGAGCGTGGCAGAATAAATTCATAAGGAAATAGAACTAAAGCAGTGAACGTACAGAGAAGTAATGAAAAAAATAAACAAAGACCGAAGGAAAGAAATTAAATTGGTGCGTCAGAAAATGGAAATGAAGAACTCCCTCAATATTGTAGCATTAAGCGTTCAATCGGCAAATTTGTTTAAGACTGATAACGAAAATACACTAAATAATAAAAAATATTATTATTATTATTATTATTATTATTGTAGTAGTAGGTAGTTGTAACAGCAGCAGCAGCAAAATTGCTATCTTTAATCACCGTATGACATGCCTTTCATTGTGGTGGCCCTGAACGTTCTGTCTTGCATATAAAAAGTCTGATAGATGAGCAGTCTCATATCAACTCTCAGCTTCATTATAGTTATGGGTCGGCAAAAAAATTCGCCTTGATCATATCAAGTGCTTGTCTGTCAGTATATTCAGTATATAATACGTGGTGGTCCTTTGGTTGGCCATGGACGGAGAAAATAAGATACCACATCAGAAAGGCTTCTTCAAAAAAAAAATAATTTACGTATCAACAACTATGCTTTAATTTCAACAACTGTTTTTCATGAGGACTGGGTTTCGCAAGTTTTCTTGTTATAAAGACACACAGATAAGTACGTGCAGTCATAAAGAAAGGCTAACATTTTCGGTTAAATGATGAAAACAGTGGCAGTTCAGTGTGTGCTGTCTGTTAACGGCAGTCGCAACTCTCAATCGTCTCTTCTGAAATCAAATTCCTGACGTCGATGCCTTGCAACAGATATCCTAGGGAGGTGAGTCGAACTCGGACGCGTGGAAAGGTTTCAATTTCAGCCGTTTAGCAAAATCAAACAGAACGATGCTAGAACATTGACCCTGAAGGACCGACACTGTATCGTTAGTGACGAAGTTTAAGCAAAGATTTACACTTTTATATGAATATTTATTGATTCTTGGGTTATTTAACGATGGTGTATCTGTTGAATGGGTCATATAGTGCCAGGCTATGGAAGGTTGTTATTAAATCTTATATTATCCCGGAATTCGCTAACAGTGACTAAGGAAAACCACGGTTAATTTAGCTTCTGGCAATATTTGGAGTTTATATATGGCCATATATATTTTCCTTCAGAACGTAGCTTAAAAGTTCTGAATGCTTGCTTTATTGTTGAGAGTAATTTAATAGTTTTACAGAAATATGTTGAACATAGCAACAGAACAGAAATTAACTCAAGTTGATGATTGATTTTCGGCGAAATGCACATACAACGATTCCGAGCCTTATCGATTCAAACTAGTTGTAAAAATATGATATAAGTCTCCAGGAGGTGAAATATAACGGTTAACTGAGGGAATGTGTTAATGGGACAATGTGAGAACAACAAAAAATCACTTCAGTAAGGTTAGATTATCTCGGCTCTGACTCGAACAGTGTACCCTCCGAATACATGAATGTTACATAAGGCTATTTTCACTTTACATTTTTGCCGACGCTACCGATAATTTCAAACTACGGATTTCTGTCTAGTAATGGAATTTGAGACCCGAAGGCCTGTTATCGTGTCAATAAGAGCCTCTGACTAGGCTCTGTTCTGAGCACAAGATCCGTTCCATGTCCTCAAACTTTGTTTAAGTTTGTATTATTTTAAGAGGAGTACGTTTCACGGAGCCCAGAAGTTGTCATAATTTCGTACTTTGATAACGAGAGAGAATTATATGTATATTTACTTATATGTAGTCAAAACTGAAGGTGATTCTGTTGGTATTATTTCCGATTTTAATATAATATTTGCCTGTGATGGAAGTTCCAAGTAGTAAACACTTTTACGAGGCGGAAAACTGTCTAGAACGTAAAATTATTTAATTAAATTTGAGTTTAGTAAGAGAAAAAGTGTTTCTTGACTGAGAAGGTATTAGTTTCTGTGTTCCATGGAGTTATTTAAATCACATAAAAGTAATTACTCCGAAAGATGGATATCCTTTGCTAGGAAACGTGTCTTTAGCAACGTGAGTTTTAAGAATGTGAAATATGCTGAACTGACTTCGGGCAGGATCTTTAGACGGGCATTGAAGATAGCAGTATTGACGTTTGGGCTTCTGTTACCAGAGAGTCGGATTACTCATATTCTTGAGAATTGTGTTATTTTCCTTTCATGCCTCGTTCCAACTGATCTAATTTTACGCCGTTCAGTTTTACAGCCCACTCCTTTGTCTGGTCCGTATGAAAGTTTTATGGTTGCTTTACTCTTTACTGTGACCTAAAGAAAACCCTAAAACGGTTCGCTGTGTGACGGACAACAGCTGTTGTACCTAATGTACCTCGTATTACGGACTGATATAGGGCGCGAAGGAGCCTGTTCTTTATGGAGTACATCTACGACCTCTACCGGCCCCTAATCTCTTTTTCTTCTTCTTCTTCTACTACTACTACTACTACTAACTCTAGGTGTAAATGGGACGATCATTTCCGGACTTCTATAATTTTCTGCATTCTTCAGCGTAGTTCTTTCTTCAGTGCTTGTTTTTCTGTGCTGTAGGAACATACCAACGTCCTCTGTCGCAGTCCTGTTGCTTATTGTATAGTATCGTGGAGTGTGAAATTTTCTACTTTGCTACAAAGAGCATGTCGCACAGACTGGAAATTACAAGGAAGCTTTGCAACATTTACGTGAACGTACCTTGAAATATCGATATTTGATCTGAATTATCTCTATCGATACCGACTTCTACGTTAGCCACAGGTGGAAATATTAATCTGTGGAACGGTATCGTGAGTTTACGACAGTGGTTCTGAATGTAGTTTACATGAAAATCTGATGTCGTTATTATGGAGAGGAGAACGAATGTAAGAATGCCGCTGTTTCATTCAAGGGTCTCTCCCAGGTTCAGTGATGACTGAGTCCGTTTTCCATCACTTCACGGGCCAATAGTTAAGGCAGCCACCAGGTAAGACGACACAAAATATACGGCAATGCCGATCTGGCTTTTGGAATGTGACTGGGCCAGTCACAAAAGAGGAGGAAAAAACGCCTCTCGTAAATTTCTACTTCCTGTCCATCTATTCTAGATAACTTAAAAACTGATTGACTTGTATCAGAGCGGCTTTCACTCAACTTGATTTCAGATTCAATTATTTATTCCTCTCCTCTTTAAACTTCGTTAAAATGAATAAAGTAAAAGGAAGAACTCCCAAGAATGGCGAGTGTTCAAGGTAAACTTATTTAGAGACATGATGATGATTATGTTCTGAGTTATGGTTCCTTACAAACCCGTTGGAAGATATCGGCGTTTCGGAGAAACGTAATTCCTCCATGTTCAGAGCTAAAGCCATTGTTTCTTAAACGTTGGTATTTACCTAAAAGTCTACAGTCTAATCTATTAGCACATGTTTCAAGATCTGTCATGCACAGGGGAAGTGACTCTGGCCACACGATTTATGTTCGTTAACTTGCCGAAAATTGGCTTGTGTAAATAACCTTTCGAATCTCAACTGCGATCAAGTTCCTGCAGGCAAAAGAAGAATTGTACATAATTAGTACTAAAATCATTAGAAAAAGGCTAGCAGGGATGGGAAAAAGCAAATCAGTAGGGCCTGACAGCATTTCTGGGGAAATTCTAAAACTGGGTGGGGAAGCCATGATTCCATACCTGGCGCGATTATTGGACGTAACAATTAATAATGCCACTATACCAAGGGACTGGAAAAAAGCCATAGTGGTTCCTATTTACAAAGGAGGTGATCGACCATTGGTCACAAATCACAGACCGGTCAGTTTAACATCGGTGGTCTGCAAACAAATGGAACACGTTATAGCATCGTACCTGAGGAAAAACTGGGAGGAAAAGAATTGGTTATTCGAGGGTCAACATGGGTTCAGGCCGGGATATTCATGTGAAAGTCAAGTAATCACGGTTTGTCAGGACATTGCAGACACACTGGATGACGGACGAAGGTTAGACGCGATTATAATAGATTTTTCGAAGGCCTTCGATTTACTTCCTCACGATCGGCTGCTTATGAAAATCGCGGCATCGGGCGTGGACTCGAGGATAGTCGCATGGATAAGAGAATTTCTTTTAGGCCGAACGCAGAGAGTTAGAGTAGGAGGGCAATTATCAGAGGAAGTCAGAGTAACGTCAGGAGTACCGCAAGGGAGTGTATTGGGTCCACTTCTATTCCTCGCGTACGTAAATGATATTTGGAGGAACATTGAATCGACTATTAGACTTTTTGCAGATGACTGTATAATATATAGGAAAATTATAAATAGTAAAGACATAGAAAAGATGCAGATGGATCTGAACAGTCTGGGGGAATGGGCGGTTGAAAATGCTATGAAAATTAACCCAAGTAAAAGTAAAGCAGTTAGTTTCACGAGACGTCGGGTGAAGGAACCACTAAAGTATTTGTTACGGGACCAAATAATTCCGGAAGTGAGCAGTTGTAAATACTTGGGAATTCTCTTAAGCAGCGATTTAAGCTGGGCTGATCAAGTAAATTATACGGTGAAGAAAGCCTGGAAGGCACTTCATTTTACAATGCGTGTTCTCAAAAAGGGGAATAGTAACACTAAAAGTGTAGCCTACACATCACTAGTGCGTCCGATTCTGGAATATGGGGCGGCGTGCTGGGATCCTTACAGGGAGGGGCAGATAAATGCGTTAGAACGGGTGCAAAATAAAGCATGTAAATTTGCATATCACAGGAGCGTAGAAAGATAGCACGAATATGTGCTCTCTTCAAGGCGTACACGGGAGAACGGGCATGGAAGGCGATAGGTGACAGATTGCAAAGGCCATCTTATCTGAGCAGGGTCGATCATATTCGGAAAGTTAGGAGCAGAAAACAAAGAACAGATATCGGAAAATATTCCTTTGTAAATAGGACCATCCAACTCTGGAACCAGCTACCTGCTGAGGTTTTAGGGACTCTCTCCTGTAAACCAAGTACGTTTAGGAAGAAGGTTAGGAAAGTGATAAATGAGGTGAAGTAAAGGGAATAGATGGGTGGGTGCAGTGAAGGGGGGTAAATTGGGGTGAGGATGGGAAGGCTTCAAAAGTGAAGTGAACTGTAGAGAAGGTTCTGATGAAATGTGTGATTCATTACTGTTACTGTCTTATGTCTAGTTGGTATTAATTTTTAAGCTATGTACTTTAGGTTATATGGTTTTGTAATATTATGAGTTGTTTTATTTTGAGTGTGGTCTGTTGTTGTGTCACTAGAGCAGGGCGCTCCTTTCGGAGCTCCTACGGGGGGGGTTGGTCAAGTTTGTAAAACGTAACCAACCTTGTGTAAGAAACTAAACTAACCGCCACGAATTGAGGGTTAAAACAATTGACCAACCCCCCCTTCTAGGGGGTTAGTTGCGTTTTGAAATCTTAAGTAACACGCTAAACTAACTGCCCTTCGGGGGGGTTAGTTTAGTGTCTCATTCAAGTGTTTTAACCCATGAGTAAGAAACTAAACTAACCCCCCGAAGGGGTTGGTTGAGTTTTAAAATCTTGAGTAAGACAGTAAACTAACCCCCCTTCGGAAGGGCTAGTTTAGGGGGTGAGGGTTAGTTTAGTTTCTTACTCTAGGGTTAAAACACTTGAGTAAGAAACCAAACAACCCCCCGAATGATGGTTAAAATACTTGATGAACCCCCCTCCAGGGGGATTGGTTGAATTTTAAATTCTTGAGTAAGACACTAAACTAACCCCCCTTCGGAAGGATTAGTTTATGTCTCATTCAAGTGTTTTAACACTTGCATAAGAAACTAAACTACCCTCCCGAATGGGGGTTAAAACACTCGGTTCGTCAAGTGTTTAAAACGCCAACAGCTCTAGTTCAGTCAACTTTTTACGTCCAGCCCCACCCTTGCAAATCTTCGTCTTAAAATCGATAAATAAAATCAGTTCTCATAATAGTTTTCGTAATCGTAATATATCGAATGAGTATCAGTTTACCTTGTTGGAGTTGTTGGACTTGGTAATTCAAATACTTGATAACGTCTTCTTTCACTTTTCTGATGTTTTAGGCCAACTGTCAGTCAGTAATCAATAATGCGATGTGCTGCTTCTGGAGCAGTGATAACGCGACTGGCTTGGTAGTTGTTGACGCCGTTGTTGTGAATAGTGATATTTGTTTACTCGGCATTGTTGTGTTCCACAACAATGCCGAGTAAACAAATATCTGTTGACATTGTTGATGACGTAATTTCTTGAAGACAACGAGGAATCACAAATTGTTATAGTAAGAATATTGTTTTGTTGTGTCTCATTGTAGAACCACTGCCACCGGGTAAAAACCCATTTGCAGTCAAATAAATAATAATAAAAATAATAATAAATAAACGTGACACTTTTTTCCGCCGCGGAAGTATCTAACATTGAATTCGTGGTAGCGCTGTCTTAAGCGACTGTTCAAAATTCAGATCATTTTTCAGTGTTGGTAAATAAAAAACTCTTAGTTAGTCCTGAAAGTTTTTAAAAACTACTGTTTTCCAGTCTTATGGCTAGTACCAAAGTTACAGAATTTATTGAGGACTTTCAATACAGAGTTTCTGAACCGTTGTAACGTAATGAGAAATGGTGAAAAAATATTGCTTAACGTATCAGAGTTTGTTGTTACCGTGGACACTCGGGTTTAATCACATGTTATTTCGTGGCAGTGGATTATTACCTCCTCAAGAGGTGTGACAATTCTGATCAAGCAGCACATTTTCAAACTCTTGGTCTACTGCGACCACTATACGTACTACACACACAAGTTTTCTTGACAGTTGCTTTGTTAGTTTGTCACTAGACGTGTTAAGGTCGCTCTAGCAGGCAGTTTCTTTATGACATTAATGTTTTATACACACGGTGTTGGTGGTTTAAAAAAGCTTGTTATTATGACGATCACACCGTGTCGCAAATCTCAGCACAACTTCGTGAAATAGTTTCCTACAGTAGCTCTGGCGGCATATACTTGAAGTATCTATTATAAAAATTTCTTGTTTTACATTGAAACAGAGCAAAATGCTTACTTTCTGTTAGTAGGCCTAGACAATGCTGCTATGAAAGGTAATTAAGTTATATATAACATTTAAACATTTAATTCTTTCAGTGCTATGAACGAGATAACTAACTTTGAAATCGCGTGTATATTTGGTATGAATCATTATTGGTGAAAACAAACCTGTTCTTCCAACTTGTGCAGTTTCTTGAAAGATCAATTTTTTCAGCTAACCATGAAAATAAATTGTCTTTCTTATAAAAAAACAGGGACTCGAAATGGCTATAGAATTATTGCCCAAGTTCGAAATTTTCTTTGAGTACTGTATGATCTTATATAAGATTTACCCCACATTACAGCCTGTTTATAGTGGCCAGGCTCAATCCTTTGAGAAAACGGGTACATACATTTACCGTAAAAAATTCCAGATTTTTGTCATACTCATGTGACTTACTGACATTTAGAAGCTAAGCCTTTTAGGGGTCCTAGGGACACAGGAAATTTCTGTATAACTGAAGTAAAGAATCGTGTTATATTATATTTTATGTTTTGGTTTGCATACTTGCTACGAAAACACGCAATATAACGCGTTACGATTTCTGAAATTTCTAAACAGAGTTGTATTCTTTCGTATGAGCACGATTCAGTTCCTTATCTCCGTTTGTATGTATATCTGAATATAAATATTGATAACATCTTAGACACTGCTGTTCTGGCTAACTCAAGAGCATAACATTCTTTAACTAACTAACTAGATGGCTTACCGAACCCGAAGGTTCATCACCGAATTAACCAAAGCCTTCCACCGGATCCTGACCTGGGCCAACTAAATCCAGTCTCCTTCAACTCCTATCTCCCATAGATCTCGCTTGATATTATCCTCCCATCTACGTCTAGGTCTCCCCATCTGTCTCTTCCCCTCAGGCTTCCCAACCAATACCCGGTGCACACCTCTTGTCCCATCCATGCGCGCTATATGCCCAGCCCATCTCATTCTTCTCGACTTAATCACCCTGACAATACTGGGGGAGGAGTACAGATTTTTAAGCTCGTCATTATGCAGTTTTCTCCACGCCCCATCGTCTTCTCTCCTAGGCCCAAATATCCTCCTCAACACCCGATTCTCAAACACCTGCAATCTGTGTTCCTCCCTCAGAGTGAGAGACCGTGTTTCGCACCCATGCAAAACAACAGGCAAGATTACTTTAATTTCCAGGTTCTTAGAAATCAGACGGGAAGACAAAATATTTTGAAATGAAAAGTAGCAAGCATTTCCGGAATTTTAACATTGTTTATAATATTTTTATTGTAATTATACGTTTCAGTTTAGACCTGTTTGATATCATAGATGAATTTTTATAAATCATTTTAAATAATTGTGATTTCTCTGCGAATAAAAGGATAAGCCATTTGCTAGGTTTCGTACGACCGGAAATCAATTTCTGGTACGGGCGTTCCATACTGAACAGTAGTCGTTAACCATCCATTCTCTTCAAAGGACCCTGGTAACTTCCTCGTTAATAAAATATTCTTGCCGGAGCATGAAGACGATAATTTAACTTCAGCCGTCTTCAAGATCGCAGAGCAGTTCTGGATTTTAAATCCAAATCTTGTCGAAAGCTTGGTAATGTTATGCACGTACATGCAGGCCTATAAATATAAAAGAATACTAATGAATTCCTATAGGAGTCGTAAATATTTCGTAAAGTATTATGTTTATTCTTAGACACGTATTAAAATATATTTGCATGTGTGCAAACTGGGGAACATAAATTTGTGTTCCTTAGGGATTATTTGTTCTTATGAGAGATGGAGTAACAAGAGTAGGGGATATTTTCAAAATGTAAAGCTTTATTATTTTTGATATTAGCCCATTAATCTTATCGTAGAAGTTGCTTAGTGTCCGCAGTGACCGCGCGGTCTGAGGCGTGGGCCTTGTATGGCTTGGTCGCTGGGACCGTGGGTTCGAATCCCACTCAAGCCATGGATGTTTGTCCGCGTTTTTCTGTGTTGTGCTGTCCTGTGTACAGGCAGAGAGAGGCCTTGAGAAGGGCCGATTCCTCGTCCAAGGAGTCCTACCGAATGTCTATAGATCGAGCCAACGAAAAATTGGGACCCGCAGTGCTCAGGCACTTGAAGAACGGGTCGTTCCCTGTATCCCAGTATCCAGAAGTTGATTAAGGATGTTGGCATGGAAGTTATATATTTCAGGGTTAGAAGGAATTAAAAATTAATGCAGAATTTTTAACAGCCACTTTTGAAACTTAGCGTAGATGGGAGAAGAATAATATGTATTGGGTCTTCGATATGTAGGGAATGAATTTTCAGAATTGATTCACATGACTAAGTATAGGTTGCAATGGCGAACCTTCTAGAGATTATCTTGACTAAGTATATTCAGTATCAAAAGATAACTGAAAACTAAAATGTTACATGTATTAATTTAGGATTTAAGTCAAAGCGACATTTATGTTGTCTTACCAGGTTTATAATTTAGTAATCCATTCGCATAATGTGTCGGCTATGGGATGGAATACGTTTATCGTTATAACTATTAACACATTGAGGTGTTTTAAACGTTACAGAATGAAAGTCCGAAATAATTTGACAGAATATGTTATGTAACTATTAGGAATTTTCGTGATAAACTTGAGAGATTTGAACCTTTGTTAATATATTATAATTTTTTGTTTATCTTAGTATGCGAATTAGTTAATGCGATTTTTAAATAAAATTTGCAAGTCATATTTAAACAACATCCAGTACAGCTCATTAATCGAAAGGCGAGACCGACGGTGATCTCATAAAGTCCTTGTAATAGTTGCGCAGATTGGTCTGCATGAGAAGAAACGACCTTCGTGTGCATTATTCGGTGGTCAGCCCATGAGACCATGATGGAATGCATCCAGTATGCTACATACTGTTGCGTGTTTTCCCGCGGCTGGCCATGTGTTGCAACCGCAGTGTAATTATTAGCCCACGTAACAGAACCTCCGCTCTTCACACCTTTGGTATCAGTGGCATAATTCCACTTCACTAATATCAGAAACACTATATTTGAAAATTTGCTATTATCCGTCGATTCTTTGGAGTATCACTGTCACTAATTGCTTGTACGTACAATATCACTTCTTATGATTGATATTCAACACAATAAAATCTGTGCAACTGTTGTTACTAAAAGTTACTTTGTAATTCCATTCATAACAATTTACAAAATTTAAATATATTGCTTAAATTAGCCTGTTTTATAAGCTTTTAGGATACAGCTAAGATAACAGCGTTTGTTAATCATGTACTAAGTTACATGCATTATAATATTTGCTTTGGAAAAAATGAATATCAGATATGCTGTAGTATTTTAATATCTAGCTTGTGATTTTGCTTTGGATAAACCTGTAGTCCTGTAAATCTCATTAGTTCGTAATTAAATTGTATATATTAGTGGGACAATAGTAGCCGTAAAAAATTGTATGATGTGAGTTCTGTGTTGTATTTACTCGCTTGGGGTACTCTGTTTGTATCCCAACGGTACATGAAATTGCTATGTCCTTGAAGCACGAAATTTAATGACGGATACTATAGGAAAGGGATGGATGGGTTTCTAGTCGTAATAATAAACTCTGTGTAGCTGTTAGAAATAATTCTATGAGACTGTGTTTTGCGAAAAAATCCTAGTGTTAGACGGATAAAGTCTTCTGTGTAGAGAACTCAAATTTACAAGTGAATGAATAATTAAATAAATAAATTTTTGCTTTTTTAATGTAAAAAATGATCTCATGCAGTTAAATTTTGAAATGTTGAGGATAAATCTGTCTAGATTTTTTTTTTCACAGTTCTATCTTGACATTCGTTTGTAACGATTGACAAAAACTACAAATAATCTCATAGACTGTAATGGGCGTCCTGGTCGGTTATCGAATTGGGAATTTCTGTAAACCCAGTAAGAAGAGTCAGATTTTAAAAGTACTTAATTAATTTACATTTGTAGACTATGTGACAAGAGTTGTATCAACTGTCGGAAATTTGTAGCATCAACGAGACTTTGGAGAAGAAATTAATTTTGCGTGAACACACCGAGGAATACCACCGTGTCAGATTTGACAGCGATGAACAACTGATAAGGTTATTATAATGAACATAATTTTTTTTTTGGAATATCTCTTACATATTTATCGTGACCAGTTCACTTCGACGTGAAAATTATTGCCAAATATCATTACATCCACAAAGTATTTTAGAAATAATTTCGCAGCGCACCTTGTGTCAATGTTCACAAAGAATGTTTTAACATAGTAGGAAGTGGAGTGTCATAAGCGTTTACACGTGTGGTTAACTTTATACTGTTGTTGTATCCCGGGGGATCGGCCAGTCCCGCAGGATTCCAGTATTCCCGAGCGGCTAGGAATGATGGTCGGCGATGGTAGGTTTGAATACACAGCTTAAAAGATGACTGCCTAGTCTGACGAGAAGACGTTCGAAAGTTGATGATTTATTTAATAATACAGATGAATACAAGAAAGTTGGCTATGTATAAATGCATAGACCAGCAGAGTTTCCTCCTGACGAGTAAAATGAAATGTCTAATGTGTCTTCGAAATGCACTGGATATAAGCAAATCTCCATATCGCTCTTGTGACGTCAGTGACGGCTTTTTACATGCAAGCTGTAACGTCGTCCCAAGGCGTGGTTCTGGATCCAATTAGAGGACACGATAACCCCCGGGGACCGCGACCCTTTGCCCCTGTCAAAGTTCGGGCGTCCTGACCTCGGCAGGCCTTCTCTGTCTGTGAATATAATTGGAACCCTTTTCAATAAACTTATCTGAAGCAGACACCATAATGGCTTCCTGTCGCCCCTACTTACAACAGCTGGAAATGGAAAGTCTTGGTTTCTGTACAAAGTATACAATATAACTATTACACTTTATCTAGTAACCTACTGATTGTACCTTATAATTAATCATATATGTGCTATATGTGATTATCATGATTCCCGTAATTAGCTTATAGGTATACAACACTGTGATATCCGTTTTGGAGCATTTCTTTGTGTTTCAGAGGGTGAAACACAGCTGAGGTTTCACGGCGACATAGTTTCACCATGATATATCATGAGCACCACCTGGTAACACGATTGTGAATTAGTCACCCATGTCAGTGTGGTTATAGGAATTAATTAGAAGCAAGCCTACGATACATGTGCAGACATTTAATAATGTGTTATTTGCCATAGCTTCCTCGTTATGCAAACATGCCTTGTGTAACGAAAGCTCTCACAATCGTTAATTATATGTTATCGAGACGAAACAAGTTTAAACTCAAGGAAAGCACTTATTGAAATCATTGTAATTCAGATATTGTTTTAATTTCGTATGATCTCAGAATTTCACGTAAATTTTTACGGTACAATACAAAACTAAATATAACTTAACTCTCATAATTACACACAAAATTAAGGATAATATGTTTTCATAATTACTGACATCATGGAGCACAGTACGTTTTTGAGAAGCTGATACTCGCTCAGTTAGTAAAATAAATTTATCTGCGTTTATGTGGCATATATGTCCATTAAAAGTCACCGCCATTGGATACTACTCTGAACCAGATGAATTCAGTCCTTTAGATCCAGTTTAATGTTGTTTTGTCATCCAGGAGTGGACTCTCTTGTGTCCGCTGAGCGTCCCGCCAATTTCAATCTCGTTTGTTAGGCTGCTCCTAACAATTCTTAGTGAAGACATATAAAGCTCCACATTTCTCATTTCCTAACTCTTGCATCCTGTCTCTTATAAATCATCCATTTTGTTGATACACCATTCTGGCATCATACGCTCGAAATAATTTTTCTAAATAGTTTTAGGGAGGAATTTCTTTATTTACTAAATTCAATTTATATCGTACGAAGCTTACGACCGAGGTATATTTAAGTTTCCCCACTATTTTTTTTAGGCTGACTGTAAGCCAGTGGATGTCGGTTCCTGTTTCCATGGAGTTGACCACGTCCATATAGAGTCGATAAGTACACTCGCAACTTTACCTCCGCCCATCCGTAACGTGGTTTTTGTGCACAGGGCAACTTCACTCTTTACATTTAAATTCAGGCTATTGTTTTCTAGTTCCTCAGTTTAACGATAAATCCTGGCAAATCTTTATTGTTCGTGAGCATGAGTTCTTATGTACATGTACACAATAGAAGCTTAGTTGTAAGCTACTTAAATGCTTATGAGAACATTTTTGGGAAAGCAAGAGATAATGAAGATGTTTCAAAACAAAAGCTTAGAGAATTTCAGCTCCCAAGGGGAATGAAGAGAATTATGAGTCGAGATGCGTAATAATAATTCGATTAAATCAATCAGATATATGTTTGGATCGATTCCGCTGTACTGTAATTATTGTTTACTGCTCGGATCAAATACTTTAATCACAGTATTAAATACGTTGTCCGGGTTGTATTTCTTTGAAACTTGAAAGCAGTATAATTTTCCTTGTCATTTGGTCGCTGGCCGAAATGCAGCAAGTCCAGCCTCTGGACAGGCTTTATTCAGGTGGTATTTACCCAAGCCGGATGAAATGGTTATACCGCCATGACTTGGTTGTCAGAGCCTCGTTTGTGGTAACAGGGTGCACCGCGAGAAGGTGAGGTTGACAGTAAGGTAGGAGAGGATATAGGAGAATCCCAAACCAACTTTTGAACTACAGACCGAATAGAATGACAAGTCTGGGAAGACCATGAAAAAGATGGAATGAAACCGCAAGAGGCCACTTGGCCTTATATTTGATGAATATGGTGATGATTAAATAAGTTTATGTAATAAAACATTTCCTTTATGCATTTTCAGTTAACCGATAACCGATTACCCAATTTATGTTCTGTTCCATGGTTGCTAACATAAGAGGTCTGTAGTTAATTACTTATTTTAAGTATATATTAAATTAAATCTTGTCCGTCTAATCACAATAAAATTCTTTTTAAATATTAAAATATTACAATAATTAACATTAAAAAAATATTTAAAATATCAAATGATGTTCTTTATCGAAATATTCGATTTACATTAGATCATCATTTTTCCACGACATGTTTCAGTTCCTAAAAGAACCATCCTCAGGTGTATACAATATATAAAGATTCAAATCAATAAACGACTCAAATACAACTTCTATATATTATTTTAGCGTACATTTTTTATCAGATTTTACCAGATATCAAACGATGTTCTTTTCCAGATTTTTATTCCATTTTAATAACATATTCGATGTTGTTCTGTATATGTACGTCGTGCTCAATATGACTTTAGTGTGGGTCAACGTTTTGTTGTTTTGTGTATCAGCCTGTAATGTAAATAATATAAAGGCTACTTATTTTAATCTGAAGTCGATAATATTGTAGAGGTTTAACTTTGAAATATTTCAATTTATAATAGCAGGCAACTCAGAAATGTTTTATACCATATTAGCTGAACGTTACTGATGTAACTTTGCGGCCATGTTTTCAGTACTAGAATATTATTTTTTTTCGTTTTAAAAAACTTCTAACATATTTATTTTGTAATAAACGTAAACCACATCTGTTGTTCAATAAAAAAATGAAACCCATCCTCTGATTTTAAAGAAGAACATGATTTAAGAGAGTCAGAGAACGAAATGCTGTGGAGACTGTTGGACTTACGAGGAAATAAGTTATAAAAGGATGCAGAAAGTTATGTAAGTTAATGAAGAATTTCGTAATTTGTTCTCATCTCGAAATTATTACTGATAAAATCAATAAGGATGAAATTAATGAGATATAGAGCACATATTGGAATATGAGTTACTAATATATGTCGTTATTGATTAATTACGCGATGAAGACGTATGACGAACCCAGGCACTACTACGTACTTGCTGCTTCTCTCTCTCTCCCCCCAGAATGAGCCCCAGTTACTCATTAAGTTAGAGGCTGAATGATACCCAGGGCGGTCAGGACCTAATAGAGAAATCTGTGGAATATTTACATATGAAAGCCGCAAAGGGATGCTCTATTAAACAAGATAATTAATTAATCTAAAGTTTCAATAAAAGCGAAGAATTCTTAACCATGATGGCATAAAAAGACTATTTAAGTCGGTTCTAGACAAAGTAACAGTGCTTTGACAGTCTGGCGACGATCATAAAAGTTTAAATACTTTATAACAGTGTACTCTGAGTCGGTTAGCTCAGTCATTATAGTGATTGACTACGGGCTAGACGATTAGGGTTCGATCTCCGAATTGTTTCATAGTATTTAGGCGTTGCATTCTGCGCGTCGGTCTGTGTATATTGGTGTGTTTTATGACATCAGAGCTTAGAAGGAATCAAATTAATATCGAGCTACAGATAATTCCGTTTTCCTAACACTGCAAATAACAATAAGTCGCAAAATCTTCGAATCTGGTTGGTGGTTTCTACAGAAGCAAAAGTTTTATCGTATAAACGAATCAGATCGAACAATGATTAGAGTCATTAAATTTCCTGGGTCTTTATACATTATTTTATCATTCGTTTGTTCCGCTGTGCGAATTATGAAGTTCAGATCCTCAGGGGAAGCAAACCGAAGCCCCTCTCACGTCCTTAGGGAGTCCTAAATTCCTTACTCAATCTGCGAAAGGTAAATGCCTACGTATAATCGTATTTCGTCTCTCTTGGAGACTATTTTCCTTCAAGTTTTATAATAGGCTAGGTAACACCACACGAAGCATCGCCCGACCTAAATCCATTCCGTTTTAACGCTAGAATTTCACCGGTGCTTGAGAACCAGATCACGAGCGAGTTATAGGCGCGCTGGTGAAGACCACGTGACAATCACTGCGCGCGCACCGTCATGCTTTGTCTTCCCGGCCGTTCCGAGCACCGACCAGGCCGTGCCGAGTGCAACTATCCACAGCACGAGGGAGATCAGCAAGCAGGTAGCCTGGTCCCTGCTGTACATGGCCATTGTTAGGTTCCAATGTGATGAGTGAGTGACTGAGAATAATCATGAAGAATGATCGTAACACATGGGTGTTGCGCAACAGTATTTGTATCCAGCTAATGGATCATGCTCGGAGCCAGATTAATCCAATCCTGTCACGACCAATTTCTCCAAGAAACGTTTTAATAGTGTACTCCAGTCTACTTCTGTGATCATTCCTTTATATCTACTCTCACAAGTACTCTGTAATTTTGAAAGTAACAGGGCCACGCTCAGGCTTCTGAAAGAAAAAATGTGCAATAAAAGTTGCTCCTTCTGTTCCGGAGAATTTTCTTGTCGGTGGACGTCAGGTAGTTTGGCGTTGCTAGTGGCCTGTCCGAGTACGAGCACGTGACCTCGAATGCCAGTTCCCATCAGGCAGCGCGCAACAGAGTATCGGATACGTTACCCAGCAGCTCTGAGGATGAGAGCAGAGATTGTTCTCGAAACGTTGTATGAAGATGTGGTTCATTCAGCCACCTGACGCGGCTTGTAACCCGAGAATCTTTCATCAGCTTCAGTCGCCGCGAAAGCTTCACTTCATACATTAGTGTAGTACTTCATTACATTGCGTTCTTCAGTAGCTACTGTAATGAGTCTCAGGGACAGAGTTTGATCCTAGTGCATGAACAAATATTCTACAAAACTTTGCGAAAAGAAATAATAATCTCAAAGGCTTCGAATGAGAGGCTAAAATAAAAATTGAATTAATAATCTTCGTATGGAAACCTCTTCGTGTCCGAGACACGGGAAAAATAGGTCATTTTAGACGAGGAGTAGACTGTCTTAAACCAGTTTCGAAAGTCGAACAGCCGATGAATATTTATGAGATCAGCCATGTTTCCCACACTTGAACCCTGACCCCCCACGTTCGACGACAGCTACGCCGAGACTCCCATCAGTGGCGCCTGTCGTCTACATGTTTCTTGTCACCATTCGGGGATCGCGTCTATCTGCAACAAGTCTTCAGCATTCTTCTACAACGAAAAGAGTTTGAAGTTAAAACTGCTGCATTGTTTCTACTGCAGTTGGAAACTTACACAAAACTGGGGAAAACAAAAATAAAAATGTGAGCGGGTCCTTAAAAATGTAATGTAAAATGCGTGTCATAACTCAGAATAACTATGGATTTATGTAAAGCGTTTGAACCCGAAGAGAGAGAGAGAAGATGGGTGGGGGGGGAGTAGCATTAGACACTACTGTTATAAATGGGGGGCATAAAGTTGATTTGAGGTTACGAATGTTCCCAGACAGTGCCCGCTCGTCCTTCTGGTATGGATAGGTTTAGTAAGGTCAAGGGATTTAGAAGGAGACAGGATGGGTTAAGAAATGGAGTAGGGGGGGAGTTGGTTGGGGTCTTTGCGTTAATTTTGAATTTTGATATTGGCCTTGGAAGGGTGTCGCTAGGGAAAATATTTATTTTGATGTGGGGGGAGGGGCTATTATGGAGCGGAATTTTTATGTTAGCACTGGGAGGACTGCATGGGAGACATGCAGAGCAATGTGGAATTTGAGTACCAACTCAGCATTTGCTCTAGTACCGAGGAAAGACCATGGAAAACCATGGTCCAGTTGGCCGGTCGCAGGACCTTCCGGATGCGTTCTGACTTCTAGCCAGCAGTCAGGCATTTAAGCCCTGTCCGCGCTCCTCCTTTATTAAAAATTGATACTTTTTAATTTTTTAACATAGATATGTTTTGGATAGGAATCGATCAACTTGGTTAGTTGCTTATCCAATTACAAAAAAGTTTACAGTCATTCCAGAAATAACTTTTCCATTTTCTTGCCGCGGTCGTCTTGAGTCTTTTGGCTCACGGTCAGTCCAGCGTAGGGGATTGGTCGATGTGACAACCTGTGGACTGGACACTCCGGGGTACCTGAAACAGACTGGTGTTGTTCTGTATTCTGAATTACTTTTAAGAATTCGGTCCGTACCGCGAAGAAAACACGTCACTTCACCATTAAAAAGATCAACTGTTTAACCTTTTGAAGTCAAAGCTCATCTAAATATTACGTATTTAAGAATTCGGTCCATACCGCGAAGAAAACACGTCACTTCACCATTAAAAAGATCAACTGCTTAACCTTTTGAAGTCAAAGCTCGTCTAAATATTACGTATTTAAGAATTCGGTCCGTACCGCGAAGAAAACACGTCACTTCACCATTAAAAAGATCAACTGCTTAACCTTTTGAAGTCAAAGCTCGTCTAAATATTACGTATTTAAGAATTCGGTCCGTACCGCGAAGAAAACACGTCACTTCACCATTAAAAAGATCAACTGCTTAACCTTTTGAAGTCAAAGCTCGTCTAAATATTACGTATTTAAGAATTCGGTCCGTACCGCGAAGAAAACACGTCACTTCACCATTAAAAAGATCAACTGGTTAACGCTGTTTAAGGAAATAATCGCTGTTTATTCCGAGAATCATAGTTCGTCTGAATAATATTTAAGAATCCAGTCCGTACCGCGAAGAAAACATGTCACTTCACCATTAAAAAGATCAACTGCTTAACCTTTTGAAGTCAAAGCTCGTCTAAATATTACGTATTTAAGAATTCGGTCCGTACCGCGAAGAAAACACGTCACTTCACCATTAAAAAGATCAACTGCTTAACCTTTTGAAGTCAAAGCTCGTCTAAATATTACGTATTTAAGAATTCGGTCCGTACCGCGAAGAAAACACGTCACTTCACCATTAAAAAGATCAACTGCTTAACCTTTTGAAGTCAAAGCTCGTCTAAATATTACGTATTTAAGAATTCGGTCCGTACCGCGAAGAAAACACGTCACTTCACCATTAAAAAGATCAACTGGTTAACCTTTTGAAGTCAAAGCTCGTCTAAATATTACGTATTTAAGAATTCGGTCCGTACCGCGAAGAAAACACGTCACTTCACCATTAAAAAGATCAACTGGTTAACGCTGTTTAAGGAAATAATCGCTGTTTATTCCGAGAATCATAGTTCGTCTGAATAATATTTAAGAATCCAGTCCGTACCGCGAAGAAAACATGTCACTTCACCATTAAAAAGATCAACTGGTTAACGCTGTTTAAGGAAATAATCGCTGCCATCTAAGTAATGATTAAAGATTCAGTCCGTAGCGCAAAGTAAACACAACACGTCACCGTTAGGTAACGATGTTTGGGTAAATGATATCTGTTTTCTATGAAGTATGCAAAACCCATAAATTTATTCCGTAGTGAAAATTCAGAGTTATTGAAGATTTCTGTCTTCTGGGTTGTTGCGCTGTGTAGTCTGATGACGGAGGCAGTGTGACCTCTGAAACGTTGGTTAACATCGACCAGACTACACAGCGCAACAACCCAGAAGACAGAAATCTTCATACTCATCACCCTGATGACGGAGGCAGTATGACCTCAGAAACGTTGGAGGACATCTACCAGACTACACAGCGCAACAACCCAGAAGACAGAAATTTTCATACTCATCACCCTGATGACGGAGGCAGTATGACCTCAGAAACGTTGGAGGACATCTACCAGACTACACAGCGCAACAACCCAGAAGACAGAAATCTTCATACTCATCACCCTGATGACGGAGGCAGTATGACCTCAGAAACGTTGGAGGACATCTACCAGACTACACAGCGCAACAACCCAGAAGACAGAAATTTTCATACTCATCGCCCTGATGATGGAGGCAGTATGACCTCCGAAACGTTGGTTAATATCGACCAGACTACACAGCGCAACAACCCAGAAGACGGAAATCTTCATATTGAACGTTGTGAAAACCTCAAATCTTCAGAGTTATTGATTGTTAAAGTACGTGGTGCATATATTTACCAGTGCACCTGAAATTTTTAAAAATATAAACAATGTGTTGACTAGCACAAGAATCAAGTGCGAACATTTTCATATAAACTCACACGTTGAGCGTTTTCAATGAAATAGTATTTTATAAGTGAGCGAGCCGAGATTAGAGAGGCGACCGATCGGACGTGTTTGTATGTGAATGACGTCTCTTGCTGTCTTTTCGATTCTGTTGTCAGTTCATCAGTGGTAGGTCTGAATGCTCTCCTAAACAAATTCCAACCTGTACTTTTACTCACAACAGAGCGCGACAAATACACAAAATCCTTTTTGCTAATCATCGAATTTCCACAGACTCAGATTTCAGTTTCTTATGACAGCGAGTAATGAGATGATTGTCTTCTGGATTGTTCCGTTTAGTCAGGTAAATGTTTAACGATGTTTTAGGAGTGTTTGCTGCCGCCATAATTGGGACGATGAAGTGTTACCGTTTTGGTGCGGATCACATGCAATATTTTGTTTAGCCTACACGCGACTCATCAGAGACGGAGAAGTTGCCGCTGCATCACGGCGCTCCGTATGTGGACTATAGGTCAGCATGTTTGTGCCTTAAGTTTTGAACAGACTGTTGAAATATCGTGCACCACAAAATACAATTTGGAGAGCACATTTTGAAAATATGATTTGATAATATGTGGCTTTAAATATCTCTTTGCCCCTTTATTGTAGATACAGACTGATTTAAAAATACTTGAAATGCATTAAAGATAACATCGATGGTGGGTAAGTTTTTCTGTTTATCTTTTCTATGTCGAATAAACATTGTACGTTAACTCATGTACATTCGGCATACACGATATTTTGGGAGTTTGCATTACTTTCGTCTCCGGATTAAATAACAAAAGTGTCATTATAGGGACAAATTATTTATAATTTAAGATGAATTTAGGATGTTGGACTCGAATTGGGGACAATTAAAATATAATATAATTTAAATAATATAAAATATAATATAATTTTTAAATAAAATATTTGTCTTTAAAATGATGGCTTATCATCCTAACAAAGTATTAGAGTCAAGTCCCAGAACGTCGTGTATATCAAATATACAACTGAAATTAGAGTGCCCAACACAGTGTTGTCGTACCTGTCTCTTTATTTCCTTTGCTTGGGCGTTTTGTCGTAGCTTAACTCAGCCAGGTTCTTTGGGTTTTCAACAGTTCTTCAGCCTCTCCATGAGGACCCTGTAAATGCGCTTAGGATTAGGCAACTCCCACTTCCTCACAAATTCTTTCAACTACAATTAAAAAATTTCAAATAAAAAATATTAGTAATATACCGTTCTTTCCTTCATTTTATCTTTTGCTGTTATATTTTATTTTATTTGTGACCTTTCTTTAAATGTATATTTAAGAATCTACTTTTACTATGTGGACTGGATTAGACTGCCTGAGGATTGGATCAAGTGGCGAACTCTTATAAACAATGTAATGAACCTCCGGGTTCTGTTAAGGGCTGGGAATGTATCGAACATTTGAGCAAATAAAGCTTTTAAAGGCGTTCTGTGTTACACAACATTGCTTATTTTCATTTTCTTCTCCTTCTGCGTTTCACATCTATTTTTGATATAAATTCTTTCAGTATCTGCTCCTAAAATAAATATCGGTAATCCTTATGCGTCCCAAAATTTAGATTAACTACTGACTCCAGTGCGTTCAATTTCTTTTAAATATAACTAGATCTTAATTCTTTCCCAGAGCGTCTGATTTTTAGATGTAAAGTGTACCAGGACAGATTGACCCATGTTTCTTCTAATTACTGGGTTACTGGGAACGACCCGTTCTTCAAGTGCCTGAGCACTGCGGGTCCCATCTTTTTTGTTGGCTCGATCTATGGACATTTGTTAGGATTCCTTGGACGAGGGATAGGCCCGTCGCAAGGCCTCTACCTGTACTCAGGACAGCACAACATCCATGGCTTGAGTGGGATTCGAACCCACGGTCCCAGCGACCAAGCGGCACAGGGCCCACGCCTCAGACCGCGCGGCCACTGCGGACCCCTATGTTTTAGACACCGACCACAAATCTGTGAAACATTCCGAAACGTCGTGAAAAGAGAGAACTTTGGATATACTATTAAAAAGACATAAAAACAACTAGGATCGTGATCGTGATTAATTAGTCAAATAATTAGTCTTACAAGTAACGAGTTATTGACCGCGTACATAGGTAATTAGTTACCTGGACTGGTGTTTATTCAGCTAGATATAAAGTTAGGGAGTCTGAATTTATTAGTCATGTGTGCAGTTCTTAATCAAGTAGTTACTTAACTAATCAACAAATCTTGTACTTAACCCGTCATGTAGAGTATTCATGATTCAGTCTTACAGTTGTAAGACTTGAGGTTCTCACAGCGGTGAGTCTGAAGATTTCTGTCTTCTGGGTTATTGCGCTGTGTAGTCTGGTCGATGTTAACCAACGTTTCAGAGGTCATACTGCCTCCATCATCAGGGCGATGAGTATGAAGATTTCTGTCTTCTTTGTTGTTGCGCTGTGTAGTCTGGTCGATGTTAACCAACGTTTCAGAGGTCATACAGCCTCCATCATCAGGGCGATGAGTATGAAGATTTCTGTCTTCTGGGTTGTTGCGCTGTGTAGTCTGGTCGATGTTAACCAACGTTTCAGAGGTCCTACTGCCTCAGTCATCAGGGCGATGAGTATGAAGATTTCTGTCTTCTGGGTTGTTGCGCTGTGTAGTCTGGTCGATGTTAACCAACGTTTCAGAGGTCCTACTGCCTCCGTCATCAGGGCGATGAGTATGAAGATTTCTGTCTTCTGGGTTGTTGCGCTGTGTAGTCTGGTCGATGTTAACCAACGTTTCAGAGGTCCTACTGCCTCCGTCATCAGGGCGATGAGTATGAAGATTTCTGTCTTCTGGGTTGTTGCGCTGTGTAGTCTGGTCGATGTTAACCAACGTTTCAGAGGTCCTACTGCCTCCGTCATCAGGACGATGAGTATGAAGATTTCTGTCTTCTGGGTTGTTGCGCTGTGTAGTCTGGTCGATGTTAACCAACGTTTCAGAGGTCCTACTGCCTCCGTCATCAGGGCGATGAGTATGAAGATTTCTGTCTTCTGGGTTGTTGCGCTGTGTAGTCTGGTCGATGTTAACCAACGTTTCAGAGGTCCTACTGCCTCCGTCATCAGGGCGATGAGTATGAAGATTTCTGTCTTCTGGGTTGTTGCGCTGTGTAGTCTGGTCGATGTTAACCAACGTTTCAGAGGTCCTACTGCCTCCGTCATCAGGACGATGAGTATGAAGATTTCTGTCTTCTGGGTTGTTGCGCTGTGTAGTCTGGTCGATGTTAACCAACGTTTCAGAGGTCCTACTGCCTCCGTCATCAGTGCGATGAGTATGAAGATTTCTGTCTTCTGGGTTGTTGCGCTGTGTAGTCTGGTCGATGTTAACCAACGTTTCAGAGGTCATACTGCCTCCATCATCAGAGTATGAAGATTTCTGTCTTCTGGGTTATTGCGCTGTGTAGTCTGGTCGATGTTAACCAACGTTTCAGAGGTCATACTGCCTCCGTCATCAGGGCGATGAGTATGAAGATTTCTGTCTTCTGGGTTCTTGCGCTGTGTAGTCTGGTCGATGTTAACCAACGTTTCAGAGGTCCTACTGCCTCCGTCATCAGGGCGATGAGTATGAAGATTTCTGTCTTCTCGGTTGTTGCGCTGTGTAGTCTGGTCGATGTTAACCAACGTTTCAGAGGTCCTACTGCCTCCGTCATCAGGACGATGAGTATGAAGATTTCTGTCTTCTGGGTTGTTGCGCTGTGTTGTCTGGTCGATGTTAACCAACGTTTCAGAGGTCCTACTGCCTCCGTCATCAGGGCGATGAGTATGAAGATTTCTGTCTTCTGGGTTGTTGCGCTGTGTAGTCTGGTCGATGTTAACCAACGTTTCAGAGGTCATACTGCCTCCATCATCAGGGCGATGAGTATGAAGATTTCTGTCTTCTGGGTTATTGCGCTGTGTAGTCTGGTCGATGTTAACCAACGTTTCAGAGGTCCTACTGCCTCCGTCATCAGGGCGATGAGTATGAAGATTTCTGTCTTCTGGGTTGTTGCGCTGTGTAGTCTGGTCGATGTTAACCAACGTTTCAGAGGTCATACTGCCTCCATCATCAGAGTATGAAGATTTCTGTCTTCTGGGTTATTGCGCTGTGTAGTCTGGTCGATGTTAACCAACGTTTCAGAGGTCATACTGCCTCCGTCATCAGGGCGATGAGTATGAAGATTTCTGTCTTCTGGGTTCTTGCGCTGTGTAGTCTGGTCGATGTTAACCAACGTTTCAGAGGTCATACTGCCTCCATCATCAGGGCGATGAGTATGAAGATTTCTGTCTTCTTTGTTGTTGCGCTGTGTAGTCTGGTCGATGTTAACCAACGTTTCAGAGGTCCTACTGCCCTCGTCATCAGGGCGATGAATTCATACATACGTACTTAGTTACTCCGTTGATTACTTAATCAGTTAGTCACGTAGTTAGTTGGTAGTTTAGTAAATCAGTTATGAGGTTAGTTAATCAGCCAATAATATCGTCAGTCAGCTAGTCAGTGAAGTAGCTACAAATTCTTTTCTCATTACACTTGAACTCCGCTAATTTAGTGTGGTTTTTAAATTAATGTAGTATTGAAGCTTCTCTGCTAACTCAACTGTTAGTAAAGCAGACCACGAGTACGTGAACCACGTGAAATGTGTGCTTCTCCATTACAGTCGCTGTGATGTAATATGCATAAGGCCTGTTAACCAGAAATCTGTTGCAGTGGAATTGTCTGCTTCTCGCTGTTTCGTTTCTCTGATTTAACTGCCTCTCGGAACTACGCATCTCATGTGAAAAATTTAATTTCGGATTAATCTTTCTCTTTCAAGATTAAGTTTTAGTATGAAGGTGTCTAAATGAATATTTGGTCTCTTTACTAGTTTGTTTCTAATGCACTAGTCATAATGAATGCTTAAATATAAAATTAAATTTTCTTTTTTAGGCAATACGCCATGATCCCTTATAAGGAATATTTCGAAAAATCCAAGAGTATACGTACATTTTAAATCACATAAATAATTTGTTAAACTTCTGATAAAATTTGGTATTTAGTTATGGACATTGGGCGACAGAGACAGAAGAAGGACTGAGAAATTTAAAATAATTTGCTCGATATAAACAGACAAATAAAAACAAAGTAATTGAAAAAAAATTGTTACAGCGTATAGGAGGCGAAGATCAGAGAATGTGGATAAAATTAGTAAAGATAAATAGCCCGGTGTGGTATGGAATTATAAACCTAAGAAGAAAAATGAGACCCTGACAATGGTGTAAAGTGGATCATAGGCCGGTGCAGGTACTCATTTTTTAAATTTAAGAGTATCTGAAGAATACGAAACGCAAAACTATCAGTGTGCATGGTTTAGGGCGTTGTCGATGTACTTAATTTTGTCTTGGTGTGTACTGGAAATACAACGGGATTAAATTTCTCAATTCTCGAAGCACAGTTATGGTACCATCATTGTGTTTTACTACAAAGTATTTCTGCTGAATGCTCCATATACTAAATACTTATTTAATAATCGAGTAATGATAATTATTTGAGCTCAGAGTAAATCTCACAGAAGTGTTTCTGTGAGAAATTTGACAAATGAATTACCATGGAAACCAGATGCAAAGGAACGATCGGGTAATTTAATTTGCAGTGTGTTTGTATTGCTGTGTACTGTACCATCAGGCACCTCTGGCCCCTGATAACCTATCGAGGGCAGGACTTTAGATGCGAGTAACTACAGCGTGAAATTTCCATTTTCCTCTCAATGATAGGATGAGAGTAAAGATAAAATTGTTGCCCAGTAAAGGGGACGTGCGACTTACCGGGACATTCGAACCTAGGTCGGGGGTGGTGGGTCATTTCAACCTAGTCGGCTGTCAGGGGAAGGCAATGCGGTTTCGAACCCGAGACATGAATGAATAGACTAACAAGCGCTTCAACTCTGAACCATTTACATACTCCCAATATCATAATTTAGTCGAATGTGAAATAACAGGAGTTTATAGCAGAGAAAATCGATCATGAATACTAGGTTGAGATTTGGAAGAAGTTTATTGTAATCTGTGACAAGATTCTGTACCGGCATTGCCGTATAGAAACGGACAAATCCAGCAAAACACAAAAATCTGTCTTTTGTAACATTTTTCGTGTTTTTAATACCTCCAGGAGAATGTTGAGTAAGCAAATCAGATATGATGTTTTCACGGCGGTGAGTCTGAAGATGGCTGTCTTCTGGGTTGTTGCGCCGTGTAGTCTGGTAGAATATTACCGACGTTTCAGAGGTCTAACAGACTACACTGCGCAACAACCCAGAAGACAGCCATCTCCTTAATCAAATGAAGCAAAATATATGTCCTTTTCTTTTTCCACCTTCTTCATGTCTCATTCGTTATTCTGCTCATGTACCCGAAATTCGTTAATGTTAGAAGGATAATAAATGAACAAAAGTTACATTTACAAAGAAGCTAACTGGACTTAGTCTGTATTCTTTTATCAAAATGTATGAGATAGTCTTCAGTAGGGGATCCACGGTGACAGAAATGTTGTGGAACACTGAATTAAGATACAAAGACAGGCGTACAAATGACTTTTATAAATCACTCAGTATTGTGCCAGTCCGGGTCTGTGGTTCAATTCCCGAACGGACTGAGCCTTGAGATGAAAGGTAAACCAGGCTTCGGCATGTTGATCTGGCTTATAAGAAAAACGAAGAAGGTGTAATTACATGATTTCTGGAACGCCTTACTTCACCTAAATTAGACTGAATGATTAATTTTGGCTTTGTGGAACACATTGAGTTGAAGGAATGTGGCCCACATGGCCACTTGCGGGTCACCCTCCTCGGCCTCCCTTCTGTACCAAGGGAGCCTGAAGTAGAAAAAAAAGGGGGCAAACATAAACCAACAAAGAAAATACTTAAGCCAGCCCACACATGGTGTGCATCCCTTCCAGATGCGGGGTGATGACTGCATTACGACCATCGCATCATTGCGATGGACCAATTGACTTTGAGCTCAGCTTAAGGCGCGTTCCCGCCGTTGTGGAGGAACTAATCAGGTCGCAGCTGTTAAGCCAAATTCAATGACAAATTACGTAATGCAGGGGTATTTAAGCGCAACCGTGGTTGCGGGGCGCAATCAAAAGTTTTGGTCCTTCAGTCGTGCGGGGGTGTTTTTCTTAACAAACGTACGAAGGAACAAAGGAACAGCCGAGCCATCCAGCTGCCTCCGTGAATAGTGCTTAGGATATATATGTTCCTGCGCGTATTAAGGAAAAATAAAGTGTCGTCCATCAGTGCAACACAGAAAACCTGCTCCACCTTCGAATTCCCGTATATTCCCAGGGAGTCGGAAACTCGTGCTCACCGACAACCTCACACCATCATCAACAATCCCTTTCTGTATCTTTACACATCCCACGTCAAGAAGCTGTAACCATATGAGCAAACCAGGCTACGACTACGAGTATACTAAACAAGCAGTGTGACGTGTGGTGGAAGGAAAGGGGACGGTTACAATATATTGTTGAAGTTGTGATATTTCTTGTACCTCCATTCCTTTTGTAAGACAATTCAGGATGAACTTTAAAAGTATAATGAGAAAGAGGTGTCGGAAAGCAGTGGTCCCCTCTTTCCACATGTCCTTCTAGTCTCGACATTTAAATGTTAACCGAGTCGGCATTACAACCACGCCTATCTAATGGTTTATGCTGGACTCAATTGCACGTCTGTGACATTATCTGTATTTGGGGGAATATAATACGACGCGCGTCCACAAAGTAAGTTTCCCACTCGTCCCACAGCTAGCAAACCTTATATTGATCGAAGCGACTGTGCGTACGTGATAGAGCAATGACGTAGCATGGCGCATGCACTAACGGCACTTCCCGCGTTTTCACAGTAGCATCGTTGCAGCTGTTGAAGATGGAGGTTCTTATTCCAGCTCCCGCCGACTGTGAAGTGCGGTCAGTGATAACGCTAGGCCGCACACGGCTCGACGGACAGCAAGTCTCCTGCAGGAGTTCAGCTGGGAGGTGTTTAATCATCCACCCTACAGCCCGGACCTCGCTCCCAGTGATTTCCATCTTTTCCTACACCTCAAGAAATTCCTGTCCGGTCAGCGTCAGCGTTTTGAGAATGACAGAGAGGCGATGATGGTCGTCACACAGTGGTTCCAATCCCAGGCGGCAGACTTCTACGACACAGGTATTCAAAAGTTGGTCCCACGGTATGACCAATGTCTCAATTCCGGTGGCGAATATGTTGAAAAATAGCTGGACACTTGCTGTATCTGTTGCAATAAATATTTCCATGAAATTGTGTTTTGGAGTATGTAATGATTACATTTTTTTCTCTGTACGAAAGTTGTTAAACTAACCTCTTCACACAACTACATGAACGTGGTAATGGAAAGGGAATCTTTGGCAGATTAATGCTTTGTGTTTTCAAGAATAATTTCTTGGCATTATCTGAAATTTACGCTAGTGGGTTTGTAATGATTCAAATATACGAGATTATGGAGATAGGATTTCTTACAAAAGTGCTCTGAAATAATAAATGCGCATGCACATTTCGTCGTAGGCCAATAACTGGTAGATTTTTGAGCACTTACGAGCGGTTCTTTATTAGTAATAGCCGAAATAACTGTTTGTATTACACAATTGCCTTTAAATTAATTTTACATTTGTGGAAAATGTAAATATCTCTAAGGTTATAATGGAAAAATTAAGGTTTCTGTATATAACTTAGAGGCCATAACATTAGTTATCCTAATATTTTAATATTTTCCGTCAAATCACAATTTTTAATAAGATAATAAAATGTAAAATATTTACAAGTTGGAACGTTCCAACTTGTAAATCGATCATTCGATACGGAACGAGAAATGATATTTTAAATATTTTACATTTTATTATCTTATTAAAAAATGTGATTTGACGGAAAATATTAAAATATTAACTTAATTCACAATATGACGCAAATATACTATCTTATTAGTTATCCTATTAACGTGTATAAATTAAATTATGTAATGAAATACATTAGTATTGACAAGGCTGGTGATAAATCTGTGTCTGAAATCATATAAAAATTTACATAATAATTTTTCTTTTCAGTATTTTTCTTTACGAATATTGCAAAAAAATATATCTTCTTCCTTAAAAATTGCCGAAGCATATTCGAGTTATCTTCTGCGTTTGCCGTTTATAAAACTTTATAACGACGTAAGCAGTACACTTTAGCCCCTTAACAGATACTGCATTAAAAACAACCTAATTATTCTTAATTATCATTTAATTTAGATCGTCAAAATGATGTACTACATTAGAAATCTTTTACATTATTTGCCGCCGTAAGAGCCAAAGAAGACTGCATTCATTAGGTCTGTATTTTATATGGCGGCCTAGCGACGGTACAGCGATTCAGACATCGCTTAAAATATTATATGGTCTCCTAGTTGCAGCCGGGCAGGTAGATTGGAAGAAATTTTAGGGAGATCAAAGCTTGTACACGAAAATGAAGTGTATGTGTACTTATTTAATAATAGCACAACTAATTGTTATTTTAGAATGGGTTTTATTTGTTTGATAAAAATGAGAAAACAGAACTGTTTCTTTGCTTTCATAGGTTTTCATTTATAGATTCATACAGTGATCGACCTATCGAATGACCCCATACCATGTTTTTCTTTTTGTGCTCAGAGTGAAAGTCTCAGCGTTTGATGCAATTGGCTCAACTTTGCATCATAAAAATGCTAATTAGAACTAATAGGAAGCATTAAGTATCATTCCTCTCTTAAGATTTGCAATAAAGTATCGAGTTGAAATCAAGATTTATAAATGCAGTGGTAACAGAATTAGGACTTGGTTATGTGCGCTTTTCAGGCATTTTCCAGCATTTTTGATTTTTCGAAAATTTTGAAATTTTTCAAAATTCTTTGAAAAATTTGGAAAATATTTGAAAGTGAAATTTTTAAAAAAATTTACATTTTGTTTGCTTTTTGAATAATTTCCTGCATGTTTTGATTTTTCGAAAATTTTCAAAATTTTGAAAAATTTCAAAATTTTCGAAACATCAAGAAATGCTGGAAAATGCCTGAAAAGCGCACAAAACCCAAACATTTTGAAAAATTTGAAAGTGAGTTTTCAAAAAATTTACATTTTGTGCGCTTTTTGAATAATTTCCTGCGTATTTTAATTTTTCGAAAAATTTTCAAAATTTTGAAAAATTTCAAAATTTTCGAAAAATCAAAAAATACTGGAAGATGCCAGAAAATTGCACAAAACCAAAATTTTATTTGAAAAATTTGAAATTGAAATTTTAAAAAAAAATACGTTTGGTGCGCTTTCTGAATAATTTCCTGCATATTTTTATTTTTCGAAATTTTTTCAAAATATTATAAAATTTCAAAATTTTCGAAAAATCAAAAATGATGGAAAATGCCTGAAAAGCGCACAAAACCAAAATTCTTTGAAAAATTTGGAAAATATTAGAAAGTGAAATTTTTTAAAAAAATTACATTTTGTTCGCTTTTTGAATAATTTCCTGCATATTTTGATTTTTCGAAAATTTTCAAAATTTTGAAAAATTTCAAAATTTTCGAAAAATCAAGAAATGCTGGAAAATGCCTGAAAAGCGCACAAAACCCAAAAAATTTGAAAAATTTGAAAGTGAGTTTTCAAAAAAATTACATTTTGTGCACTTTTTGAATAATTTCCTGCATATTTTAATTTTTCGAAAAATCAAAAAATGTTGGAAGATGCCTGAGAATTGCACAAAACCAAAATTTTATTTGAAGAATTTGAAATTGAAATTTTTAAAAAAAGTTTGATGCGCTTTTTGAATAATTTCCTGCATATTTTGATTTTTCGAAATTTTTTCAAAATATTGTAAAATTTCAAAATTTTCGAAAAATCCAAAATGCTGGAAAATGCCTGAAAAGCGCACAAAACGAAATTTTTTTGAAAAATTTGGAAAAATTTGAAACTGAAATTTTTCAAAAAAATTACGTTTTGTGCGCTTTTTGAATTATTTCCTGCATATTTTGATTTTTTAAATAATTTTTCAAAATTTTGAAATTTTTCTTCAAACTTTTTCTAACCTGATGCTTTGCAGAACCGGACTCTGTCTCTGAGGAACGCGGTCGTTACCTCACACGGCCTCTGATGCGCAGTCTCTGAAAAGACCGGGTGTGGCACTTGGAACTTTTAAAGGCCCGTTTCTCTTCCCAAATAACCTTCTCGGAACCCGTTGCTGCCCGCCATCCCGCTGTCATGGACCAACGTCGGAGAGTGAAAAGTGTCAGAACGAAGAACAGAGTTATTGCATTAAATTAAATTAACATTCCTGAAGATTAAGGCACGGAGAAGAAAACTATGACCCACGGGCCGAATGCGGCCCGAGAAGAAATTCAGTCCGAATCTTACGTTGCTTGGATTTTATTAACCACACGATCTGCTATGACATTTACTTTCTACGTTTGCCGTTTAGGGAGCGCATAGATTCATGAAAGCAGTCAACATGGCTAATATTGTGGGCACTGTTGGTTTTATAATTACATGACATCCACATGCATAATATTTATGTCAAATGTTGTGTCAGTGTGATTTCCATACAGCACCCCTGGAGGTGAAATCCGTAATCTACGACGAATAGCCAACGCGTCTTAATTTAGTTGCACCGTACGCCAGCGCCATCTGTGCCGTGGTATGGCAACTCGAAGAACCACGCGATTACCCATCATGCATTGCTAGAGAGAACGAAGTGGTTGCAGATTTGTTGTTGGCTGTTAGTAGAGAACGCAAGGTCAGGTTGTACGTACATACCACGACCTATAAAGTGCTCGCCTTGGATTAAGTTTTGTGTGATACGCTTGTGGGTGGATAAACTTGTGTGATGGCAATACTTCTATTACCCGAATGTTTGATATTATGTGCAGTGTTTGTAACTTAATAATAGAATTAAGCGTGTGTATTTGTGGCTGTAAGCTGGACCCACTTTTCTAGTAAACCTGTCACCAGTGACATTGGAGCAGATTGCAAAACGAAGGTAGGAACTCATTTTTAAGTAGAGTGTGATGTGTGTTAATTCGCCTTGTGTCGGTCCACACCAAGACTATCAAAATAAAAGCCAGAGAGCCAAACGCATTATATTTTCCGTATATTATGAGAGTAATTTGCAATTACCTATGTGTTTTGAAATCAAATTCAGTGATTTTAAACGAAGCTCAAAGGTCTGATTTTTATGGCAGACCAATTTTTTACTACCATGAAGGTACAAAGATGGCTGTCTTAAATTTTGTTTTCGTGACTATTCAGAATAACTCCCCCTAGCAGAAGGACAGCAAGATATGTTGAAACGCTACTGAAGTGTACTAAACGTTTACTTTAAGCCTGCTGATGCAAACACGGTCTAATATTACTCAGTAGTTTTATTTCCACAGAGTCATTAACGAAGTTTTCGAGACATATTTCATGCTGCTCTAACACGAGTAATCTTTGAGTGCGTGTAACGTATTACAAATATTTTAATACCAATATTTGCATGATTTTATACCAACTTTAATAAAAATCCCGTCAGTTAAGAGAGGGCAGACTGGCACGTGAGCATTATAAAAAAATTGAAAGTGGAACCACGGTTCCCTATTTAACGTTGAAGAACGTTTAACTGTATAAGGTATATTTGTACTGAAATACAATTCTAATGTATACCTTTACGTCTTATCTATACGTGACGTCATCCGCCGACAGCTGATCTAAGTGTTGCCAACGCACTCACTAGAACCGTTCTTTGTCACGAAATAAATGGGCCAAAACGCCTAAACCGTGAGAGTTAGCTGAAATCTGTTTGCAAATTTGAAAAGCTCGTGTTTATTTACGTATTTCACTCGCAATATGTCTGGATCTAACTCTTACGCTTTAGACGTGGCAAGCGGTTGAATTTAAGGAACGAGGGTATAGTTATTACGTGTTTTGGGTAATTATTTCAACAATGTGTAAAATATGCATTATGGAATAAAGTAAACATCATTATTGGCGTTTGAATAAGTTACACACCAGCGTTACAGTTTCTGTCGAGTGTATAGCGTGATTTTATAAACGTTAAAAAACTATAAATGTCATGACAATAACCGTCTAGCAGCCCAGTACAGTGAAGTTTGTAGCCGAGTTTCGAGGTTTGACGTAGCAAAACGAAACATTTGCAACGCTGTCAATGGCCCTGAGCTATTCTTGGCTCTGCAGTGAATGCAAGTGCGGTAAGTAGGTCACTCCTGGAGTGCGGGGGGCGGGGGGGGGCCTCACCTGTAATCTGTGTGTTAAGGAAGAAAAAGTTGTTTATTCCTTGTTCTATCTGGTTGAGAACAACCGCGTTACTTGATTTTACGTCGCGGAAGTTGTGATTATCCAGACCGACTGTCATTTGTCAAGTGATCAGTCAGGGAAACAGGCAACATGGGGGGTGGGGGGGGGGGAGTAGTTTATTTATTACAGGGATTATAATTTTTTTAAAGATATTTAATTGCATAGAGATTTAAATTATTTTGAGGTTTATTTCGTTAATCGAGCCATACTAAGTTTTCGATACGGTGTCTTAATGGTAAATAAATCGTATATACTTTGCGCCAATATTAAAACGATCCCAGAGGCCGGGAGGTGGTGCGGTCGTAGGATAAGAGTAGCAGTTAAGACAAAAAAAACCGATTAACCAAAACGTATATTTAATAAAAATTAAATAATCATAGAAATAAAAGGAACAATCATCCCAGGGCTCAGTCCTCGGTTGGGTATACGAATAGACACGTCAAAACAGACCTGCCTTCAACCTTTCGCCTCGATGGCGCGCTGCTGTCTCGCGCATGCGCTGTGGCGCGAATTTTAAATATACGTACCAACTTTGAGCAATTTTTTTTTCGCATCAGCAGCTGGAATTTTGTGTACAATCATTACTAGACGAGCAAAATTTCAGGTGAGGTTTCGGCACGACCAACCTAACCATTCCCTTGTGTGAGAGAACATTATTAAGCGTGGTATCGCACTAGGGTAGCAACGGGAGGCCATGGCACAGCTGCGAGCATCTCGGCCAAACTCAAGTGTATTATTTATTAATTTGGTAGTCGTGTACATATATCGCATCTGGCATCCGTCTTGCTGCAGCGCCTCCAACTTGGCAACGCTGCCACGGCGAAGGCCGAATCAACATCACACGACATGAGGCCAGTCCATTGTCGTCTGTGTGTATTTCTACTTCTTTCAAACATGGACCATCACTATGGGATTCATCTGCTATTGAATACGCAAACCGGGACTTGAAAATAAGAAACTGGGAAGATATTGTGGAAATATTTGGAGGAGGAGATTTATCTACAGTAGAAAAGAAAGAATTAGGTAAGAAGTGTTTCTATGGCTTCATTTGTGGGGCCGCTTTCCAATATGGCAACTTGATTTTTAATTTTTTGTTTTGTTTAGCAATCTATATATCTATCTATATATCACCACTTTAACAGTATATGTAATAATGAAAAATAATAATGTAATTCTGTTCACGATTGCAAAATTTGTGTGAACAGAAATAACTCCTATCTGCGTTGTCACATTGATGCAGTGGTTCAGGGTTGTCCATAATCCCCCCTCTGCATTGTATTCATGCTGTTTGAACGTGGAATTAATTGTTTCTGCAAGAATATCACTGGAGCCAACACTCGTCTGAATAATATTTTGAAATGCAGCCCCTGTAGCAAAGAAAACGTCTCACCAGATTCTAGGCTGTGAAGATGTCGATTTTGATGTTCTCCGTCCGAATTTGTTGGTAGATGGCGACGTTTCGGAAGTCAAGTTTACGAACTTCTTTGCTCAGTGCGTCTGAATATCGCGTTACGTAATCGAACTGATAAATATTTGTGTGTGTATATACAGTGGCCTGAATTTCAGCTGAAGAGCTTTAGATTCTGTTCTGCAAAGAGCACGAATGACCATCGCTGCTTTTGGAGCTTACTGCCCCTTGTTGTCCCCCCAAAGGTCCTCCCCCTCTCTCTCTTGCTTTCAGTTCTTTCAGGGGATTCTCTTTTCCTCAGTGGAATAGAAAGATACGTCCCGTAGGATTCAGTCTTTTAACCAGCACCTGCCAGACCTTCTTCAGCGTTGCCAGATTTCAACATACGCGCATCGTGCGGACCGGACTGAACGTATTTCAGATCGGGATTGCGCTACACCAAAATCACTTGTTTTACGTGAGCATTTGTTGATTTGTTTCAGTAGGGGGCCCAGTAATTCCACAGAAAGTTTAGATATGGGCCGTCTTGTACTCTTTGCTTCGTTTCGCGTGAAATGAGGTTTGTTTTTTCAGATAAGTGGGAAGCGTTGGTGCAGTTATGATCCCTTGTTAGTCGAGGTGTATCATTTGCGTTAGACGTTGAAACTTCGGAATTTTTAGTGTGGATTTTCTTCCGTCTAGTTTCAAACAAGGAACCCTCATTCAAAAGGAGCAGTGTGCGACATGTTTTACTTTATTTCCCTAAATGTTGAGGAGGGCCGGGCCCTTCTCGAGGTTTAGTCCCCGCGATTAATACGGTGTCCGCCAGGGATAGAATTATGATGTTGGTACTTTGTTTATAATCTCAGGACAGCATTCAGTTGTGCCATGTTGCCGGACCTCACCAAACCGCCCCTTTAAATATTAACCGCTCCGTGGACTCAGTTAAATACAACACATTCTAGTCCTTCACACCTTTAAAGCACAGTGGTAACTATATGTACCACAGCTCACTAAACTCCGTATTTTGTCCACATCGTATACCTAAAAGATTGTCAAAATAAACACAGATTATTTCTTTAAAAGTTGCTCTTTGTAATGGTGAAGTGTCGTGTTTTCTTCGCGGTACGGCCTGATTCCTTAAGTATTAGTTAGATGAGCTCTGGTTTCAAAGGGTTTGGTAATTATCTTTTTGCTGAAATCAGCTTCAGGAACGAAGTCACAACCTTCTGATATATTAAATATTAAGTCTATGACATATTATTTTACTGTTAGCTTTCAGAATTAAAATAGACACTGACGTGTCATCATGCTTAATAATTCTTGATATTTATTTGTACTAAGAACCACAGCCAGAAACCTTACTTATGTAAATGAATAAACGTGTGTGGAGAGTCGAATGATGTCATAAATGATGTGTGTTATCGTCAGTTGTCCGATTGAGGGGAGAGACTATTTTGAATTACATAGGAAAATACTTAGACAATCCACACAAGACGAAAAAGCCGTCGATAAGTCATCTTGACGTATTCAGATCTTGTAATAACACGCCCGTACGTGCGTTTTGCAGAGGCCAGGATGGGAGGAGACTCCACGGATTGGGATCATGAATTATCCTCCAGTCTGCAGTCGTTACCTCCAACAACCTCCAGGGTGAGTTTGTATTATTATTATTATTATTATTCCTCTTGGTAATGTTTATAAAAATTGTAAATGTTACTGTGTTTCTTTTGTCATTGTATTTCTTCTCCGTCACAATGTTCAGCGTGAGAACAAAAGTGGATTATGTAGTCTGTTGTAACCAGAAGGATATAATTTGAAATGGCCGTCGAAGTCTGAAGATTTCTGACGGTGATGCCTTGTTCTTTTAAACTCTGTGTGCATTGCCTAAATGATAAAATTATAAAACTGAAGCATCTGGCTTACGTGATTCAATCTGAAGACGGAATCACAATCCAGCATATATATATATATATATATATATATATATATATATTGTTATAAGCTGGTCTCTGAGTTCTCGTACAGGAATCTTACTTGTACAAAGTATGAATTTTAAAGCAAATTTCTGTTAGCTGTGAATTTAAATCGTTTCTTAGAACGTTATTAACTAACGGTTCCTTATTTCCATGGAGAATATTCTTCTTATTATTATTATTAACTACCGAAGTACAAATTCATGTGACGTTTCTGCCCTTTGGAAAGTTCTATGCACATGTAATATTAATATGTGGGTTCAAGGTACAGTATGCGAAGCTTATTTGTGTTCTCATTATCCTTGGTTCGTATTATTTTGAAAATTTCACTTCTGCTGCTATTTTGTCATCAGAGAAAAAAACCTAGGCATTAATTGTCACATTAGAGAGAAAATTAATTTTAATTCGTTACAATTTCTTGAAAATCAGGATCTATCAAGTATACCTAAATCATTTTATTTTCCAAATATTTTTTAAACCATATACTGAAATTCTCAAGAATTGAAACAGTCGTTTACAGATTATGTTGGATGTACTCCACACTATTAAGAATTAGTAGGAATTTTAAGTACTTGAAACGTAATTAACGAAGTCAGTGAGAGACGTTTGTAATGAGTGACCGAGTCAGGTTAATTTGGGGTGTATTAATCCAAATTTACAATTTCCTTAAACGAACCAGTTCATGGGCTGGTGAATTGTTTTTAAAATTGTTACAATCTCGCATCCAAAGTTGTGTTTCCGCAGTTCGGACTCGAATCGTTGTGTAAGCACTAATTTTTGTCTCCTGGATGACTTTCGTTTTGCATGGGTGCAAAACCTGATCTCTCATTTTAAAAAGAGGAATGTAGACTGAGAGTGTTTGATCCCAAGAGAAAGGAAGTGACTGGAGAATGGAGACAATTACAAAGTCAGGAGCCTACGTATTTCTAGGCCGACCCTTCAACAAGATTTCCACATTACATCAAGTACAGGAGACTAATATTTAACATTTCGATAGAAAGAGCATTATTTTAATATTTTAATATATTTTAAATATTAAATATTAATTGTAGTAATAATATTTTAATACTCAATAAAATATTTTATTGTGATTAGACGGTTAAAATTAAACAATTATAATTTATCACAATATGACGCAACATTATCATGTCTTGCTGTAAGAATTTAAATTTATATCGATTATACACCTGAAGATGGTTCATTGAAAACCGAAACATGTGAAAAAGATGACGCTCTAATTTAAAAATCGAACATTTCGATAGAAAGAGCATCATTTTAATATTTTAATATATTTTAAATATTAAATGTTAATTGTAGTAATAATATTTTAATATTCAATAAAATATTTTATTGTGATTAGACGGTTAAAATTAAACAGTTATAATTCATCACAATATGACGCAACATTATCATCTCTTGCTGTAAGAATTTAAATTTATATCGATTATACACCTGAAGATGGTTCATTGAAACCCGAAACATATGAAAAAGATGGCGCTCTAATTGTAAATCGAACGTTTCGATAGAAAGAGCATCATTTTAATATTTTAATATATTTTAAATATTAAATGTTAATTGTAGTAATAATATATTAATATTCAATAAAATATTTTATTGTGATTAGACGGTTAAAATTAAGATATTATAATTCATCACAATATGACGCTACATTATCATCTCTTGCTGTAAGAATTTAAATTTATATCGATTATACACCTGAAGATGGTTCATTGAAAACCGAAACATGTGAAAAAGATGGCGCTCTAATTGTAAATCGAACATTTCGATAGAAAGAGCATTATTTTAATATTTTAATATATTTTAAATATTTTAAATATTAAATGTTAATTGTAGTAATAATATTTTAATATTCAATAAAATATTTTATTGTGATTAGACATTTAAAATTAAGCAATTATAATTCATCACAATATGAAGCTACATTATCATATCTTGCTGTAAGAATTTAAATTTATATCGATTATACACCTGAAGATGGTTCATTGAAAACCGAAACATATGAAAAAGATGGCGCTCTAATTGTAAATCGAACGTTTCGATAGAAAGAGCATCATTTTAATATTTTAATATATTTTAAATATTAAATGTTAATTGTAGTAAAAATATATTAATATTCAATAAAATATTTTATTGTGATTAGACGGTTAAAATTAAGATATTATAATTCATCACAATATGACGCTACATTATCATCTCTTGCTGTAAGAATTGAAATTTATATCGATTATACACCTGAAGATGGTTCATTTAAAACCGAAACATGTGAAAAAGATGGAGCATTAATTGTAAATCGAACATTTCGATAGAAAGAGCATCATTTTAATATTTTAATATATTTTAAATATTAAATGTTAATTGTAGTAATAATATTTTAATATTCAATAAAATATTTTATTGTGATTAGACGGTTAAAATTAAGCAATTATAATTCATCACAATATGACGCAACATTATCATCTCTTGCTGTAAGAATTTAAATTTATATCGATTATACACCTGAAGATGGTTCATTGAAAACCGAAACATGTGAAAAAGATGGCGCTCTAATTGTAAATCGAACGTTTCGATAGAAAGAGCATCATTTTAATATTTTAATATATTTTAAATATTAAATGTTAATTGTAGTAATAATATTTTAATATTCAATAAAATATTTTATTGTAATTAGACATTTAAAATTAAGCAATTATAATTCATCACAATATGAAGCTACATTATCATATCTTGCTGTAAGAATTTAAATTTATATCGATTATACACCTCAAGATGGTTCATTGAAAACCGAAACATGTGAAAAAGATGGCGCTCTAATTGTAAATCGAACGTTTCGATAGAAAGAGCATCATTTTAATATTTTAATATATTTTAAATATTAAATGTTAATTGTAGTAATAATATTTTAATATTCAATAAAATATTTTATTGTAATTAGACATTTAAAATTAAGCAATTATAATTCATCACAATATGAAGCTACATTATCATCTCTTGCTGTAAGAATTGAAATTTATATCGATTATACACCTGAAGATGGTTCATTTAAAACCGAAACATGTGAAAAAGATGGAGCATTAATTGTAAATCGAACATTTCGATAGAAAGAGCATCATTTTAATATTTTAATATATTTTAAATATTAAATGTTAATTGTAGTAATAATATTTTAATATTCAATAAAATATTTTATTGTGATTAGACGGTTAAAATTAAACAATTATAATTCATCACAACATGACGCAACATTATCATCTCTTGCTGTAAGAATTTAAATTTATATCGATTATAAACCTGAAGATGGTTCATTGAAAACCGAAACATGTGAAAAAGATGGCGCTCTAATTGTAAATCGAGCATTTCGATAGAAAGAGCATCATTTTAATATTTTAATATATTTTAAATATTAAATGTTAATTGTAGTAATAATATTTTAATATTCAATAAAATATTTTACTGTGATTAGACGGTTAAAATTAAGCAATTATAATTCATCACAATATGACGCTACATTATCATCTCTTGCTGTAAGAATTTAAATTTATATCGATTATGCACCTGAAGATGGTTCATTGAAAACCGAAACATGTGAAAGAGATAAAGCTCTAATTGTAAATCGAACATTTGGATAGAAAGAGCATTATTTTAATATTTTAATATAATTTAAATATTTTAATAATTAATTTGTTAATTGTAGTAATAATATTTTAATATTCAATAAAATGTTTTATTGTGATTAGACGGTTAAAATTAAACAATTATAATTCATCACAATATGACGCAACATTATCATCTCTTGCTGTAAGAATTTAAATTTATATCGACTATACACCTGAAGATGGTTCATTGAAAACCGAAACATATGAAAAAGATGGCGCTCTAATTGTAAATCGAACGTTTCGATAGAAAGAGCATCATTTTAATATTTTAATATATTTTAAATATTAAATGTTAATTGTAGTAATAATATTTTAATATTCAATAAAATGTTTTATTGTGATTAGACGGTTAAAATTAAACAATTATAATTCATCACAATATGACGCTACATTATCATCTCTTACTGTAAGAATTTAAATTTATATCGATTATACACCTGAAGATGGTTCATTGAAAACCGAAACATGTGAAAAAGATGGCGCTCTAATTGTAAATCGAACGTTTCGATAGAAAGAGCATCATTTTAATATTTTAATATATTTTAAATATTAAATGTTAATTGTAGTAATAATATTTTAATATTCAATAAAATGTTTTATTGTGATTGGACGGTTAAAATTAAACAATTATAATTCATCACAATATGACGCAACATTATCATCTCTTGCTGTAAGAATTTAAATTTATATCGATTATACACCTGAAAATGGTTCATTGAAAACCGAAACATATGAAAAAGATGGCGCTCTAATTGTAAATCGAACGTTTCGATGGAAAGAGCATCATTTTAATATTTTAATATATTTTAAATATTAAATGTTATTTGTAGTAATAATATTTTAATATTCAATAAAATATTTTATTGTGATTAGACGGTTGAAATTAAACAGTTATAATTCATCACAATATGACGCAACATTATCATCTCTTGCTGTAAGAATTTAAATTTATGTCGATTATACACCTGAAGATGGTTCATTGAAAACCGAAACATGTCGTGAAAAAGATGACGCTTTAATTGTAAATCGAACATTTCGATAGAAAAGCATTATTTTAATATTTTAATATATTTTAAATATTTTAAATATTAAATGTTAATTGTAGTAATAATATTTTAATATTCAATAAAATATTTTATTGTGATTAGACGGTTAAAATTAAACAATTATAATTCATCACAATATGACGCAACATTATCATCTCTTGCTGTAAGAATTGAAATTTATATCGATTATACACCTGAAGATGGTTCATTTAAAACCGAAACATGTGAAAAAGATGGAGCATTAATTGTAAATCGAACATTTCGATAGAAAGAGCATCATTTTAATATTTTAAATATTAAATGTAAATTGTAGTAATAATATTTTAATATTCAATAAAATGTTTTATTGTGATTAGACGGTTAAAATTAAACAATTATAATTCATCACAATATGACGCTACATTATCATCTCTTACTGTAAGAATTTAAATTTATATCGATTATACACCTGAAGATGGTTCATTGAAAACCGAAACATGTGAAAAAGATGGCGCTCTAATTGTAAATCGAACGTTTCGATAGAAAGAGCATCATTTTAATATTTTAATATATTTTAAATATTAAATGTTAATTGTAGTAATAATATTTTAATATTCAATAAAATGTTTTATTGTGATTAGACGGTTAAAATTAAACAATTATAATTCATCACAATATGACGCAACATTATCATCTCTTGCTGTAAGAATTTAAATTTATATCGATTATACACCTGAAGATGGTTCATTGAAAACCGAAACATGTCGTGAAAAAGATGACGCTCTAATTGTAAATCTAACTTTTCGATAGAAAGAGCATCATTTTAATATATTTTAAATATTAAATGTTAATTGTAGTAATAATATTTTAATATTCAATAAAATATTTTATTGTGATTAGACGGTTAAAATTAAACAATTATAATTCATCACAATATGACGCAACATTATCATCTCTTGCTGTAAGAATTTAAATTTATATCGATTATAAACCTGAAGATGGTTCATTGAAAACCGAAACATGTGAAAAAGATGGCGCTCTAATTGTAAATCGAGCATTTCGATAGAAAGAGCATCATTTTAATATTTTAATATATTTTAAATATTAAATGTTAATTGTAGTAATAATATTTTAATATTCAATAAAATATTTTACTGTGATTAGACGGTTAAAATTAAGCAATTATAATTCATCACAATATGACGCTACATTATCATCTCTTGCTGTAAGAATTTAAATTTATATCGATTATACACCTGAAAATGGTTCATTGAAAACCGAAACATATGAAAAAGATGGCGCTCTAATTGTAAATCGAACGTTTCGATAGAAAGAGCATCATTTTAATATTTTAATATATTTTAAATATTTTAAGTATTAAATGTTAATTGTAGTGATAATATTTTAATATTTAATAAAATATTTTATTGTGATTAGACGGTTAAAATTAAACAATTATAATTCATCACAATATGACGCTACATTATCATCTCTTGCTGTAAGAATTTAAATTTATATCGATTATACACCTGAAGATGGTTCATTGAAAACCGAAACATGTGAAAAAGATGGCGCTCTAATTGTAAATCGAACATTTCGATAGAAAGAGCATCATTTTAATATTTTAATATATTTTAAATATTAAATGTTAATTTTAGTAATAATATTTTAATATTCAATAAAATATTTTATTGTGATTAGACGGTTAAAATTAAACAATTATAATTCATCACAATATGACGCAACATTATCATCTCTTGCTGTAAGAATTTAAATTTATATCGATTATACACCTGAAAATGGTTCATTGAAAACCGAAACATATGAAAAAGATGGCGCTCTAATTGTAAATCGAACGTTTCGATAGAAAGAGCATCATTTTAATATTTTAATATATTTTAAATATTAAATGTTATTTGTAGTAATAATATTTTAATATTCAATAAAATATTTTATTGTGATTAGACGGTTAAAATTAAACAATTATAATTCATCACATTATGACGCTACATTATCATCTCTTACTGTAAGACTTTAAATTTATATCGATTATACACCTGAAGATGGTTCATTGAAAACCGAAACATATGAAAAAGATGGCGCTCTAATTGTAAATCGAACGTTTCGATAGAAAGAGCATCATTTTAATATTTTAATATATTTTAAATATTAAATGTTATTTGTAGTAATAATATTTTAATATTCAATAAAATATTTTATTGTGATTAGACGGTTGAAATTAAACAGTTATAATTCATCACAATATGACGCAACATTATCATATCTTGCTGTAAGAATTTAAATTTATGTCGATTATACACCTGTAGATGGTTCATTGAAAACCGAAACATGTCGTGAAAAAGATGACGCTTTAATTGTAAATCGAACATTTCGATAGAAAAGCATCATTTTAATATTTTAATATATTTTAAATATTTTAAATATTAAATGTTAATTGTAGTAATAATATTTTAATATTCAATAAAATATTTTATTGTGATTAGACGGTTAAAATTAAACAATTATAATTCATCACAATATGACGCAACATTATCATCTCTTGCTGTAAGAATTGAAATTTATATCGATTATACACCTGAAGATGGTTCATTTAAAACCGAAACATGTGAAAAAGATGGAGCATTAATTGTAAATCGAACATTTCGATAGAAAGAGCATCATTTTAATATTTTAAATATTAAATGTAAATTGTAGTAATAATATTTTAATATTCAATAAAATATTTTATTGTGATTAGACGGTTAAAATTAAGCAGTTATAATTCATCACAATATGACGCTACATTATCATCTCTTGCTGTAAGAATTTAAATTTATATCGATTATACACCTGAAAATGGTTCATTGAAAACCGAAACATATGAAAAAGATGGCGCTCTAATTGTAAATCGAACGTTTCGATAGAAAGAGCATCATTTTAATATTTTAATATATTTTAAATATTAAATGTTATTTGTAGTAATAATATTTTAATATTCAATAAAATATTTTATTGTGATTAGACGGTTAAAATTAAACAATTATAATTCATCACAATATGACGCAACATTATCATCTCTTGCTGTAAGAATTGAAATTTATATCGATTATACACCTGAAGATGGTTCATTTAAAACCGAAACATGTGAAAAAGATGGAGCATTAATTGTAAATCGAACATTTCGATAGAAAGAGCATCATTTTAATATTTTAAATATTAAATGTAAATTGTAGTAATAATATTTTAATATTCAATAAAATGTTTTATTGTGATTAGACGGTTAAAATTAAACAATTATAATTCATCACAATATGACGCTACATTATCATCTCTTACTGTAAGAATTTAAATTTATATCGATTATACACCTGAAGATGGTTCATTGAAAACCGAAACATGTGAAAAAGATGGCGCTCTAATTGTAAATCGAACGTTTCGATAGAAAGAGCATCATTTTAATATTTTAATATATTTTAAATATTAAATGTTAATTGTAGTAATAATATTTTAATATTCAATAAAATGTTTTATTGTGATTAGACGGTTAAAATTAAACAATTATAATTCATCACAATATGACGCAACATTATCATCTCTTGCTGTAAGAATTTAAATTTATATCGATTATACACCTGAAGATGGTTCATTGAAAACCGAAACATGTCGTGAAAAAGATGACGCTCTAATTGTAAATCTAACTTTTCGATAGAAAGAGCATCATTTTAATATATTTTAAATATTAAATGTTAATTGTAGTAATAATATTTTAATATTCAATAAAATATTTTATTGTGATTAGACGGTTAAAATTAAACAATTATAATTCATCACAATATGACGCAACATTATCATCTCTTGCTGTAAGAATTTAAATTTATATCGATTATAAACCTGAAGATGGTTCATTGAAAACCGAAACATGTGAAAAAGATGGCGCTCTAATTGTAAATCGAGCATTTCGATAGAAAGAGCATCATTTTAATATTTTAATATATTTTAAATATTAAATGTTAATTGTAGTAATAATATTTTAATATTCAATAAAATATTTTACTGTGATTAGACGGTTAAAATTAAGCAATTATAATTCATCACAATATGACGCTACATTATCATCTCTTGCTGTAAGAATTTAAATTTATATCGATTATACACCTGAAAATGGTTCATTGAAAACCGAAACATATGAAAAAGATGGCGCTCTAATTGTAAATCGAACGTTTCGATAGAAAGAGCATCATTTTAATATTTTAATATATTTTAAATATTTTAAGTATTAAATGTTAATTGTAGTGATAATATTTTAATATTTAATAAAATATTTTATTGTGATTAGACGGTTAAAATTAAACAATTATAATTCATCACAATATGACGCTACATTATCATCTCTTGCTGTAAGAATTTAAATTTATATCGATTATACACCTGAAGATGGTTCATTGAAAACCGAAACATGTGAAAAAGATGGCGCTCTAATTGTAAATCGAACATTTCGATAGAAAGAGCATCATTTTAATATTTTAATATATTTTAAATATTAAATGTTAATTTTAGTAATAATATTTTAATATTCAATAAAATATTTTATTGTGATTAGACGGTTAAAATTAAACAATTATAATTCATCACAATATGACGCAACATTATCATCTCTTGCTGTAAGAATTTAAATTTATATCGATTATACACCTGAAAATGGTTCATTGAAAACCGAAACATATGAAAAAGATGGCGCTCTAATTGTAAATCGAACGTTTCGATAGAAAGAGCATCATTTTAATATTTTAATATATTTTAAATATTAAATGTTATTTGTAGTAATAATATTTTAATATTCAATAAAATATTTTATTGTGATTAGACGGTTAAAATTAAACAATTATAATTCATCACATTATGACGCTACATTATCATCTCTTACTGTAAGACTTTAAATTTATATCGATTATACACCTGAAGATGGTTCATTGAAAACCGAAACATATGAAAAAGATGGCGCTCTAATTGTAAATCGAACGTTTCGATAGAAAGAGCATCATTTTAATATTTTAATATATTTTAAATATTAAATGTTATTTGTAGTAATAATATTTTAATATTCAATAAAATATTTTATTGTGATTAGACGGTTGAAATTAAACAGTTATAATTCATCACAATATGACGCAACATTATCATATCTTGCTGTAAGAATTTAAATTTATGTCGATTATACACCTGAAGATGGTTCATTGAAAACCGAAACATGTCGTGAAAAAGATGACGCTTTAATTGTAAATCGAACATTTCGATAGAAAAGCATCATTTTAATATTTTAATATATTTTAAATATTTTAAATATTAAATGTTAATTGTAGTAATAATATTTTAATATTCAATAAAATATTTTATTGTGATTAGACGGTTAAAATTAAACAATTATAATTCATCACAATATGACGCAACATTATCATCTCTTGCTGTAAGAATTGAAATTTATATCGATTATACACCTGAAGATGGTTCATTTAAAACCGAAACATGTGAAAAAGATGGAGCATTAATTGTAAATCGAACATTTCGATAGAAAGAGCATCATTTTAATATTTTAAATATTAAATGTAAATTGTAGTAATAATATTTTAATATTCAATAAAATATTTTATTGTGATTAGACGGTTAAAATTAAGCAGTTATAATTAATCACAATATGACGCTACATTATCATCTCTTGCTGTAAGAATTTAAATTTATATCGATTATACACCTGAAAATGGTTCATTGAAAACCGAAACATATGAAAAAGATGGCGCTCTAATTGTAAATCGAACGTTTCGATAGAAAGAGCATCATTTTAATATTTTAATATATTTTAAATATTAAATGTTATTTGTAGTAATAATATTTTAATATTCAATAAAATATTTTATTGTGATTAGACGGTTAAAATTAAGCAGTTATAATTCATCAAAATATGACGCTACATTATCATCTCTTGCTGTAAGAATTTAAATTTATATCGATTATACACCTGAAGATGGTTCATTGAAAACCGAAACATATGAAAAAGATGGCGCTCTAATTGTAAATCGAAAATTTCGATAGAAAGACCATCATTTTAATATTTTAATATATTTTAAATATTTTAAGTATTAAATGTTAATTGTAGTGATAATATTTTAATATTTAATAAAATATTTTATTGTGATTAGACGGTTAAAATTAAACGATTATAATTCATCACAATATGACGCTACATTATCATCTCTTGCTGTAAGAATTTAAATTTATATCGATTATACACCTGAAGATGGTTCATTGAAAACCGAAACATGTGAAAAAGATGGCGCTCTAATTGTAAATCGAACATTTCGATAGAAAGAGCATCATTTTAATATTTTAATATATTTTAAATATTAAATGTTAATTTTAGTAATAATATTTTAATATTCAATAAAATATTTTATTGTGATTAGACGGTTAAAATTAAACAATTATAATTCATCACAATATGACGCTACATTGTCATCTCTTACTGTAAGACTTTAAATTTATATCGATTATACACCTGAAGATGGTTCATTGAAAACCGAAACATATGAAAAAGATGGCGCTCTAATTGTAAATCGAACGTTTCGATAGAAAGAGCATCATTTTAATATTTTAATATATTTTAAATATTAAATGTTATTTGTAGTAATAATATTTTAATATTCAATAAAATATTTTATTGTGATTAGACGGTTGAAATTAAACAGTTATAATTCATCACAATATGACGCAACATTATCATATCTTGCTGTAAGAATTTAAATTTATGTCGATTATACACCTGAAGATGGTTCATTGAAAACCGAAACATGTCGTGAAAAAGATGACGCTTTAATTGTAAATCGAACATTTCGATAGAAAAGCATCATTTTAATATTTTAATATATTTTAAATATTTTAAATATTAAATGTTAATTGTAGTAATAATATTTTAATATTCAATAAAATATTTTATTGTGATTAGACGGTTAAAATTAAACAATTATAATTCATCACAATATGACGCAACATTATCATCTCTTGCTGTAAGAATTGAAATTTATATCGATTATACACCTGAAGATGGTTCATTTAAAACCGAAACATGTGAAAAAGATGGAGCATTAATTGTAAATCGAACATTTCGATAGAAAGAGCATCATTTTAATATTTTAAATATTAAATGTAAATTGTAGTAATAATATTTTAATATTCAATAAAATATTTTATTGTGATTAGACGGTTAAAATTAAGCAGTTATAATTAATCACAATATGACGCTACATTATCATCTCTTGCTGTAAGAATTTAAATTTATATCGATTATACACCTGAAAATGGTTCATTGAAAACCGAAACATATGAAAAAGATGGCGCTCTAATTGTAAATCGAACGTTTCGATAGAAAGAGCATCATTTTAATATTTTAATATATTTTAAATATTAAATGTTATTTGTAGTAATAATATTTTAATATTCAATAAAATATTTTATTGTGATTAGACGGTTAAAATTAAGCAGTTATAATTCATCACAATATGACGCTACATTATCATCTCTTGCTGTAAGAATTTAAATTTATATCGATTATACACCTGAAGATGGTTCATTGAAAACCGAAACATATGAAAAAGATGGCGCTCTAATTGTAAATCGAAAATTTCGATAGAAAGACCATCATTTTAATATTTTAATATATTTTAAATATTTTAAGTATTAAATGTTAATTGTAGTGATAATATTTTAATATTTAATAAAATATTTTATTGTGATTAGACGGTTAAAATTAAACGATTATAATTCATCACAATATGACGCTACATTATCATCTCTTGCTGTAAGAATTTAAATTTATATCGATTATACACCTGAAGATGGTTCATTGAAAACCGAAACATGTGAAAAAGATGGCGCTCTAATTGTAAATCGAACATTTCGATAGAAAGAGCATCATTTTAATATTTTAATATATTTTAAATATTAAATGTTAATTTTAGTAATAATATTTTAATATTCAATAAAATATTTTATTGTGATTAGACGGTTAAAATTAAACAATTATAATTCATCACAATATGACGCTACATTGTCATCTCTTACTGTAAGACTTTAAATTTATATCGATTATACACCTGAAGATGGTTCATTGAAAACCGAAACATGTGAAAAAGATGGCGCTCTAATTGTAAATCGAGCATTTCGATAGAAAGAGCATCATTTTAATATTTTAATATATTTTAAATATTAAATGTTAATTTTAGTAATAATATTTTAATATTCAATAAAATATTTTATTGTGATTAGACGGTTAAAATTAAACAATTATAATTCATCACATTATGACGCTACATTATCATCTCTTACTGTAAGACTTTAAATTTATATCGATTATACACCTGAAGATGGTTCATTGAAAACCGAAACATATGAAAAAGATGGCGCTCTAATTGTAAATCGAACGTTTCGATAGAAAGAGCATCATTTTAATATTTTAATATATTTTAAATATTAAATGTTAATTGTAGTAATAATATTTTAATATTCAATAAAATATTTTATTGTGATTAGACGGTTAAAATTAAACAATTATAATTCATCACAATATGACGCAACAATATCATCTCTTGCTGTAAGAATTGAAATTTATATCGATTATACACCTGAAGATGGTTCATTGAAAACCGAAACATGTCTTGAAAAAGATGACGCTCTTATTGTAAATCGAAAATTTCGATAGAAAGAGCATCATTTTAATATTTTAATATATTTTAAATATTTTAAGTATTAAATGTTAATTGTAGTGATAATATTTTAATATTTAATAAAATATTTTATTGTGATTAGACGGTTAAAATTAAACAATTATAATTCATCACAATATGACGCTACATTATCATCTCTTGCTGTAAGAATTTAAATTTATATCGATTATACACCTGAAGATGGTTCATTGAAAACCGAAACATGTGAAAAAGATGGCGCTCTAATTGTAAATCGAACATTTCGATAGAAAGAGCATCATTTTAATATTTTAATATATTTTAAATATTAAATGTTAATTTTAGTAATAATATTTTAATATTCAATAAAATATTTTATTGTGATTAGACGGTTAAAATTAAACAATTATAATTCATCACAATGGGGGAGGGCACGATCCCAGTGGACAATTTTATATTTTTCTATGGAAAGGGGAATGACAATCATCAGTTGGGGATGGGTTTTTTTGTTCATAGCAGAATTAGGGCAAAATTTAAGAGAGTAGAATTTGTTAGTGATAGGTTGTCTTACGTAATTTTGGAAGGACGTTGGTGCGACATCATTGTCCTTAATGTTCATGCCCCAACTGAAGACAAAAGCGATGATATCAAGGATAGGTTTTATAAAGAATTGGAATCAGTATTTGATACATTTGGCAAGTATCACATGAAAATTCTGCTAGAAGATTTCAATGCAAAAATTGGGAGGGAGGATATCTTCAAACCCACAATAGGCAGCGAGAGTCTCCATGCACTTAGTAATGATAACGGTGTTAGAGCAGTAACCTTTGCTACGTCAAAAGATTTAATTGTAAAAAGTACAAAATTTCCACACCGTGATGTTCATAAATACACTTGGACTTCTCCAGATGGCAGAACACACAATCAAATAGATCATGTTTTAGTAGATAAGAGAAGGCAGACAAATGTAATTGATGTGAGATCAGTCAGAGGAGCAGATTGCGACACTGATGATTATCTGGTGGTAGCAAAAGTGAGGGAGCGGCTTTCAGTAAGTAGACGAACTAAACAAAGTTTTGACACAGAAAGATTTGATTTGAAAAAATTAAGTGAGGGAGAGGCAAAGGAACAATATCAAGTTGAAATTTCGAATAGGTTTCAAATTTTAGAGACAAATGAGGATAATGAAAGTGTGGACATCAACAGGGAGTGGGAAAATGTCAGAAACTGCATCAACATTTCAGCAAAAGAGAAACTAGGATACTACAGGAGAAAGCAAAATAAGCCATGGTTTGATGAAGAATGTTCATAGACCTGTACAGAGGCATTAAAAACTTTAAGAAAGGATATCAACCCCAGACCAATTTGGTAAAGGATGATAGTGGCTATTTGCTTGCAGATCCAATAAAAATTGTGAATAGGTGGAAAAATCTCTTTAGCGAGCTCTTAAATGTTCATGATACTGGTGATATTAGACAGTTTAAAATGCATACAGCTGAACTGTTGGTGCCAGAACCTAGCTTAGATGAAGTGGAACTAGCCATTGGGAAGTTGAAAAGTTATAAATCTCCAGGAATTGATCAGATTCCAGCAGAATTAATTAAATCAGGTGGCAAAGGGTTGCATATGAGGATCCATAAGCTTATTCAGTTAATTTGGGATAAGGAAGAGATGCCACAACAATGGAAGGAATCCATAATTATTCCTATTCATAAGAAGGGGGACGAGACTGAGTGTGGTAATTACCGAGGAATATCGCTGCTATCAACCTCATACAAAATTCTATCCAACATTCTTTTGGCAAGATTAACCCCATATGCGAATGAAATTATTGGGGATCATCAGTGTGGGTTCAGACGAAACAGATCAACGATTGATCAGATCTTTTGCATTCGTCAGATACTAGAGAAAAAATGGGAGTTCGGTGGGACCGTACATCAGTTATTTATAGATTTCAAAAAAGCCCATGACTCTGTGAAGAGAGAAGTGCTATATAATATTCTTATTGAATTTGGTGCACCAAAGAAGCTAGTGGGTCTAATACAAATCTGCTTAAATGAAACCTGTAGCAAAATTCGAGTAGGTAAATATGTATCTGAGACATTCCTCATCAAGAACGGTCTAAAACAAGGAGATGCTTTGTCTCCCTTGCTCTTTAACTAGAATACGCCATCAGGAAGGTCCAAGGTAGGCAGGAGGGTTTGCAATTGAATGGGACACATCAGCTATTGGCATATGCTGATGATGTTAATTTATTTTGGGACGATATGAATGCAATAAAGAGGAACGCAGAAGTTTTACTAGAGGCTGGTAGACAAGTGGGGCTGGAAGTCAATTCAGAAAAAACTAAGTACATGTTAGTATCTCGTCATCAGAAGACAGGCGAGCAAAATTATCTTAGGGTGGCTAATAAATCCTTTGAAAGGGTTACAAAGTTCAAATATCTGGGAATAACAATAACAAATCAAAACGATACTTGTGAGGAAGTTAGGAGGAGACTAAATTCCGGAAATGCTTGCTACTTCTCAGTCCAAAATATTTTGTCTTCCCGTCTGATTTCTAAGAACCTGAAAATTAAAGTATACAAAACAATAATCCTGCCTGTTGTTTTGTATGGGTGCGAAACATGGTCTCTCACTCAGAGGGAGGAACACAGATTGCAGGTGTTTGAGAATCGGGTGTTGAGGAGGATATTTGGGCCTAAGAGGGAAGACGATGGGGCGTGGAGAAAACTGCACAATGACGAGCTTAAAAATCTGTACTGCTCCCCCAGTATTGTGAGGGTGATTAAGTCGAGAAGAGTGAGATGGGCGGGACATGTAGCGCGCATGGATGGGACAAGGTGTGCACCGGGTACTGGTTGGGAAACCTGAAAGGAAGAGACCGCTGGGGAGACCTAAACGTAGATGGGAGGATAATCTCAGGCGGGATCTATGGGAGATAGGAGTTGAAGGAAACTGGATTTTGTTGGCCCAGGACAGGGTCCGGTGGAGGGCTTTGGTTAATTCGGTGATGAACCTTCGGGTTCGGTAAGCCATCTAGTTAGTTAGTTAAACAAGACTGGGTGGTATTAAGCATGAACCTCTGATACGTCGGTAAATTTCTAACAGACACGGCGCAGCATCCCAAAAAACATAAGTCTTCTTATTCTCCGCGTTAGAAACTTAAATTTTGTGGAGAAAGTAGCGATATCACATATTTTTAAAAAGTTGTATATCATAAACTTGCTGTGGATACTCCATTTTCCAGTCTCCGGATAACAAGAGGAGGAAAAAGGACGTATTTGAACTTTGCTGTCGTGTCGTAATTCAATGGAAGAGTACGTCTTGGGACGCCGTAATCCCTCAGCTTATCGATGAGACACGCATATTTTGTGGAAACAGTTCATTAAAGTGTTTACTATGGCCAACCATTTGGTCCATCCTGAGCTAGACGAATCCACTCAGTATCCTGTTTATTTAAAATCGATTATATTACGCGCACGTTTAAAATGTTGTATATATTTCTCATTTCCCCCACACGTAATCGTCATTTTATTAAAATTGAATTTGTTGAAATATTTTCTTTGTTATTTTTAAAATTTGTATAATGTAATTGTTTGATGCTCGGGGTCAGAGGTCTGATAAAACCGACTGAAGAATATCGATTTATAAAAGTCCACATCTGTGCATGTAAAACATTATCAGCAGCAGCAGCAGTAGTATCAGAATAATCTTCATTTACATGCATTTATAATATTAATCTTTTTTTATTATAGAGCAATATGATAAAGAGAGAGACGCATTATGTCATATGGCATGTAGGAAAGTAATATATTCTAAAATTTTTGTATTAATTATTACTCAGTTCAGAAATCGTTATTAGGCTGCAATCTAAACTTTTCAAAGTTGTTTGCTAAGATAATCTTTTGGGCCCAAACCATATTATCTTGGTACACAAAGGATTTTTATTATAATCAAGACAGTTGTCTTTTAGTTTCTAAAGGATACGACTTGCTGAATTACAGTTCTTTGCTTTAAATCAACAGTTTTTAAGAACTGGCCCGAGGTAACTTAATCCATATCAACGTGGAATATGATTTATTTCCACAATGAAAGTCAGTCTACAAACGTTTCTGCGCCCTAATGTTGAATGTCACGCTAATTTGAATTTAAAAGACGTTTGCAGGAATGGAAGGGCGAGTTTGAAGTTGGGGTGATCCCAAACTCTTTGAAAGACAAACAGACACAGAGCATGCGCACGCTTGCCAACACATTTTATATCATTCCTTTTATGTTTCTTTTTCGTGTCCTCTCACCCTAGAGGGAAACAAGTTTGTTATTTTAGGATTTGGTTTCTTTGAGATGAGAGAGTTGGTAAGAAAACAGTGCTATAAACTTGATTGATTCTCATAAAATCTTAGCTTTCTTTCCGCAAGAATATTTTGATGTCTGGAATTGTGTGTGCATTTATGTAGTTCTGATCCTGTGGCTTTTTGGTATTGTATTTTTTACACTTGCGTTTTCTGTTTTCAGTGAATTATGTCAATTTAATTGAAGTTAGACTGGAAATTTCCATTTTAGTGCACATTTTGGGGTTATAGGTAAGTCTTTTTGGATAAATATTTTGGAAATTTTATTACAGACGTCCAGTTTCGTAATGAAGTGGACAACTCTGTTTCCATTTATATGTCAAATATTCGAAATTACAAGCTTTATTGTACTATTATTGAACGGAACACGAATAAAAATGCAGAAAATCAATTTATTTTTCTTCTGAATTATTCAACATTTGATAGTGAAATTAATTACTCCCCAATATCACCCATCAATCTTAGCAACTTTTGTTTCGTCCCTAAGCTCATATCGACCAGGGTTCGATTTCTGATAGGGTCAATGACTTATTTTTATCTTAGCTCAGTCGGGATAACGATGACTACGGGCTGGACTACCGGGGTTCGCTCCCCGACGTGGGCAGAGGACTTTTCCTCTAGCCTCTGCGTTCAGACCGGCTCTGGGGCTCACCCATCCTCCTATCCAATAGGTACCAGGGTCCCTTCCCGGGGGTAGAGCTCGGCCGGGGCGTGACCCTAACCACTCACCCTTATCTAGTGCCGACGTCAAGAATGAGTAGAAGCGATACCACCTCTCCCCTGTGCGTTTACATGGCGCGTAATTTTTTACCGAGTCCATGCCGACTTTGGGACTTCAACGGGTATTTGGGGATCTTTTATTTTGGGTAGAGTCGCCAGAGTGTGAAGGCGACTGTCTAGTACGAACGTTAAGAATACATGGACCTTTGCCGCCACTTTTCCATACATCCTTATGATTTGGTGTTTAATTAAGCACAGAGATACCTTTGAGTCTACTAGAGGAACAAATAGTCCGCACTGTACTTGCAACCAAAAACATAAATTAGAATTGGTTTCAATTATTATTACATTATAATTGATTTTGTAATTTTTTTATTAGATTCCTGTACACGCTGTGGTACAAGTACTCACTGTCAGTACTTTTTTTTTATTTTTGCACTTTTGCAGAACTCGTTTCTCCTTAAATTCCTGGGAGAGGACTTAGCACTATCAAAAGCCTTCCTTTAATTACATTTAGCCCTGAGCAGATCCTTTTATATGCCTCAGAGGCTTTTGGAAAGAAAGTTATCTGCCTTCACTGTGCTTCACCGTTTCTACTTCATCTTACGGAAGTCTGCATCATTTTTGAACTTAATTTGCAGTCATTAATCATGTCGCAGATTTCATGACACTTTTGGAAATGAGAAAAGTTATTTCTTCTCTTTTTATATTTTACGTTATTTTTATGTTTTGAAGTCATTCGTTTCGCAGAATCCTTTACAGTCTGAAGTAAGGTTAGTTGTGTGAAACAATGAAAGAAGGTCAGTTAATTTGTTATGTAGGCTATAAAGTTTCGCAGAGAACGAATAAAGTATGGACCAGAACTTAAGCTGCAGTTTCTCTTGGTAAAGCTGTCATTCACTGAACTGTCAGTCAATTGCCTGATTGGAGCAAAGCTTTGGCTGCAAAAATTCTCAGTAGATTTAAGTATAAGGCTCGTTTGTAAATGAATTATCAAGCCGTATCCTCCTTTTCAGAGATCAAATACGATGGAAAGGCAATGTCGGGGCAAATTGTGTAGAGCCATTAGATTTGATGCACGCAGTTTTCAGAATGAAGGCCCCGCGTCGTTTCCTGTAACATCTGAAGCCACTATGAGGTCACATGAACTGAGTCGAGATAGGTGACGTCATGTTTCGTGCCTTAATTGTTAAAGTCTGCTTAAACCGATATTTGCACAGCAAACAACCGTCCATAACAATCCTCTGCAAAAATATTAAAATATTTTTTCGTAATTGATCATTCTTGTAGCAGTCAAATCAGTCGCGCTTCATCGTTTCCTGCACAAATTAATCGCGGCTGTAATTGAGTGTGAGAGCCAAAAAACCCCTCATTTTAAAAACTTACTTTGGTACTGAGTGTTTAAAAGCGCCACGGACCTGGACGGATACCTTGGCTGACACACATGCTGCCTTTATTGTTACTGGTTTACAGTCATAAAGTTTTAACTGCAGGTACGCATCATCGAAGCTTCAAGCCAGAAGTCCTTACTGCCTGCATCAACAGGGCGATCTTCCTGATAATGGTGATGCCGATTGACCTCTAAAACGTTGTTTAACTTCTACCAGACTACACGGTGCTACAACCCACAAGACAGCCATCTTTGTACTATACTCCGTGAGAACCTAAAATCATCCTCTGAGGTACATAATTTGTACATTTACCAAATAATATTATGGCGATGACATGATTGGCGCGGAATGTAGCAAGTAAAGTATTTATTCGGGAAACCTGAAGGTACAATACCATGTGTGATATGTGTTATAGGTGTGAAGTTAATAATTAAATTGATATTAAGGATATAATATATGAGGGTTTGGACAAGATTTATCTGGCTTAGGTTTCTGATCTGATCTGTTGTGAATTGTTTCATAAAACTTAAAACTGAATAAGGCGGGAAATTTTTTGACGAGCTTGTGAGTATTAGCTTCTCTAGGAGGACGCTGCCCCATGGAGGTGGTAGACTCAGTCTAACACTTACGAGAATTAAAAATAATTATATTAGCTTGCTACATTTCAGATAGGCTGAACAGTTTAAATTTCATGCATATTTGGGGTTCAGAAAATATATCCTTCACCCACAATACTCACAACACTCACAACGTACCTCAAGAACATCTAATTCTCATCACATACGGAAACAGGCATTTTTAGTCAAACATTCCCTTTAAAGATTAACGTCTAGTCTTGTGTATGGATAGAATATAAAGTTAGAGTCTCAAAGTTTAGGAATGTTTTTAAATATGATTTGATCAGCGGTGTGACTCCAGTTTAACAAGGGGCTTACTGTATTTTCTTATTCATTTTGGAATTTTGAAGAAGGGACAGGCAAATATATCGATATGTGGATATATGTGTATCGATATTTTGATACTGATGTATCGCCTAGGTATCTTATATTTTCTGTGCCAAGGGGTCAGATAAAATGAACAAAATTATCAACGGGCTTGTGTGAGCCCCCCGGTTACACACGTCTGGATTTTAATTTAGAATTCGTTGTAATTTTATTTTTTTTCATACGTGTATCGATAGTTTTCAGGTAAACTTAGGCCTATAGTCTTTGATTACCGGAAGCCAGGAGACGAATAGTCTGACTGGAATTGCCCTTGCATCCGGTCAAGTGCGTGTTTTGAATTAATTTGGCCTTTTAGTCAGGTAGAATGTTTGTGTGTACTTATCCTGGATCTCAATTGTATTTCATACTATCCCACATTCTTATTGTGTGAGATTTTTGGTTCTCACGGCGACGTGTATGAACTTTGCTGTCTTCAAGGTTATTTACCGTGAAGTATGATAGAAGGTTTCGGAGGTACTTGCTGCTTCCATCATCAGGGAGTTCTTATGTTGGAAGCAGCAGGTACTTCTGAAACGTCGGTGAACTTCTACCAGACTACACAGCACAGCGACCCAAAAGATATTCATATTGAATGTGATGTAGACTTACTACTCATTAAACTCAACATAAGCCATTTATGTAGACTTTGGATAAACGTTTGATTTAGTTATGAGGGAAGTGTTCTATTTTATTCTATTATTGAATTCCGTGAACCAATTAAGCTGGATGGACTCTTTAAAATGTTTGTAAATCAAAAGTGTATTCCGCATATTTAAACACGTCTGATGAAATTTCCTATTCAGAATGGTTTAGAATAGGAAACGAAGAGTTTGTATGCCGATGATGGATTTTTCCCCTGAGAACGTATATATCAGTAATAAAAATGTAGAATCGTTGTTAGATGCTTTTAAAGAAGTTGGTATAGAAGTAAACGCAGAGAAAACTAAGCTTAAGAGTGATGTGAGAAATGTGTAGAAACTTTTAGTCAGGAAATCTGAATGAAGTCGACCTAGTCGTAGATGGGGAGATAATACTAAAATGGATCTTAGGAAATAGAATGTAAAGATGTGGACTGGATTCAGAATTTGGATCAGTGTCGGGGTCTTGTGGACACTGTAATGAACCATCGGGTTTTATAAAGGTCTAGAATTCTTTTAACCAGCTGAGTGATTGTTAGCTGTTCAATATAAACCCCGCTTCATTGGATTGTTTCAGGTAAATTACATATTACGTATACTTAATAACATTTAGGTTGAAGAGTTTCTGAGAAATGTGAGAGCTGTTTTCAACGTAAGCCTTAGGCGTATTAAAATGTCGTTGAAGCACTTTCGTCTCAAGTTGAAGTACTTACTACCATCCATTCACTTGGTCTTTGCTAGTACACGTGTTCTGCATTTATTAAGACAGAGAATATTATGTAAATTCTTCTTCTTGACTTACAGGTATGTAGAATCGTTATGTGGTCGGTTGAAAGTCGTGTTCTTTATTAGACGAGGACGTCGGTATCTAGACAAAATTAAAAGCAATCGTGTCATCTGTCTTCATAATTGTCTACCAGCAGTAATTGGCTTGTAGACTTGAGACTTTCTGTTAAGTACACAAGTGATTAATCGTTTAATATGAAAGAGTGGAGTTTGTATGGAGCTGTTCCTTAGAAATCTCTGAACGCAAGAAAACTTGAAATATTCTGTCAGTATGGAGATACTACCTACAGCATTGATTTATACACGAAAGACGTATGTTTCTGATAAGGGGGCTTATTCAAAATTCTCATGTTCTAGTAGAAAGACAATAAATAACAAAAATGTTTCTCCATGAATTTTTATTCTGGGTACAAGATGGTTAGCTTCACACCCCGGCTAGAACCCCGGTACCTACTGTATAGGAAACCGATCTGGACGTGGCGGGAAGATAGAAATCCTGTCCTGTCCGAAATCGAACACCGGACGTTCTGTCCTGACTATAGCAAGAGTCTTTATACTGACAAAAGGTGGGAAAGTAATGCGAACTCACGTTCATCTGATATGGCGCAGAGCGTGATGATCTTGTTTCATACCCACAGATCAAATGTACATTGAAGATGGCTGTCTTTCTGGGTCGTTGCGGCGTGTAGTTTGGTAGAAGTTTACCGATGTTTCAGGAGTCCTTGCCCTGATGATAGAGGCAGCAAGCATCTCTGAAACGTTGGCAGATTTCTACCGGACTGTTGTTTGTTCATCAGGATAAAACTCTTGACAATGATAGTGTTGACCCAAGCAGAAGTCTGATGACAGTAAATCTGTGGATAAAATTTATCATGTTGAACTTATTCGTTAAAACGCTACGTTATGAGAGTTGAAGAATTATATTTTTTAATAAAGTCCAGATGCTCTTCCGCATTGCCTAGGTCGAAACTTTTCTCCTGCAACCCAGGTGACAGTCGTCTTAGCCTGACTGAGGTGATATATTCGTGTCGGTTAACTGTGGATTTTTCTAGCCGTCTCGACGTGACGGTACCCTCAGTACCCTATTGTGAAACACCCTTGATTTATATATTTCGTTTCTCATAATTGCGCCTGGCGATTCTTAACCCTTTTCAGACTCCCAACGAGTACAGCGCCATGACAGTTTATTAAAAACGACATTAAGTTAGGATATGTGGTTTAAACAAATTCACATGTTACTCAGTGTTTATCGGAATTCTACCATGGAAAATCGCTACCAGGGGAAATGGATTTCGAATAGATGGATCAGTGTTGAAGGGTTTGAGTTTTTCACGGCGATGAGTCCGAAGACAGCTATCTTTGGATCAGTGTTGCTTGAACACTTGAAAAGGGAGCTTATAAGGGGAAATCAAGTGGGAAAAAAAGTTTCGAACACGTTAAATATAAGTGTTATTTTCTGTTTCTGTTACACAGTGTGGAACCGGAACAATTTTTACAGGTTTATTTTCCCATTCATATGTTTAATGTTGCTTAAAATGGAAGTAAAGAAAATTTTGATGTTTTTCTGTATCATCTGAATAACGTTACAGTATGTAAAAGTGGTTGAATTCCTAAACATTAGAAATTGAAATTACTTATTTCACGAAAACCTTACATGAAACAGAATTCTTTATTCCAGATTCGGAATCAGATTCTCAGAGATTACAAAGAACGTCAAATACTATTCAGGAATCAGGAAGGACAACAGGTAAAATTGTAATCTGCCGTCATTACATACCAGGCACTGCTTTAGTTTGAATACTTTTTGAGTATCAGTGTTTCTTTTTCTATTTGCATTCAACCCTCCAGTTGTTTGTCAGACGCCATACTACCTGTACTTAGTTTTTGATTTGACGTTCGACAATCTGTACAGTCGCTCACAGTTATAAGTAGACCTGCTGTTATTTATTTACGATATCAATAAAGAGTGTTTTCTGATGTAGGTAACTATTTTGGATCGTAGAGTGATAGAATATTACAAATATGTACACTGGCCGTACAAAACACGTAGGCGGACCACGGGTTAACAACCCCACGTCCAGGGCGTCATTTCGGTTCCGTCACCGGGCCTTGTTGTGCTGTGTTCTACTTGCAGGGTTTTATCCTAGGTTCGCTGCAGTTCCTTATAGCCGCGGGGCTCAGTCATTTGGCTCCCAGTGTTAAAGCTCGCACTCGAAGAAATTAAAATGAAAATGACTAGCTTCTTCGAGGATGTTGCACCGTGTAATCTTGCAAGGTTACAGAGTTACTGCCTCCATCAATAAGAAACCAAATTGTTTCTTTGATACAGAAGTCAAGTGAGAATCAGATGAACCGAAGATATGAATAGAAACTGTTGAAAACAACTTTCTTCCAAGTAGTTACGAATAATAAGATGTCCTTCGTTGATTCTTTCTAAATACCGAGTTACCCTCCTCTCTTTGAGAAGTTCGCCTGCAATTCACAAGGGAGCAGCAGTTTCTAAGCCAGGCGACCTGTTTTACCCAGCTCTCCCCTACAATTACATAAAGTAAATCCAGCCCACGTTAGGAGGAAGACACGATTACAAGGGGTGACGTAACTTAATGCCGAAAGATACCCACCGGGGCACAGTAAGAAATGAAGTTTTCATAAGACTATTGAAAAATATATGGCATTGGTCTATTGTTATACTAATTAGGTTCCAGGTAAGTAACCAAATAGGAAGAAATGACTGTCGTTATTAAAATATAATATTTTAGTCGACTTCAGACTTGCCGTTCTGAAAGTTTTGTGCTTTTTCCAGATTATATTTTTTTTATAATTGGCCTCTACATCTTTAGCTCGCGTTATTTCGACTGACAAGACGAATAGTCTAAATAACTCTATAGAATGTTACAATTCTTTCCTTTCATATTTTGTCTGCTTTATAAGATGTGAAATAAATTATCTTCTAGTCCTCATTTTACGGAAGAACACGATCGCAGACAATGCTAATTGGAATACAATTCAAATGTTCAAACCTGGTGTTGCTTGAATTACATTGTTTCCATTAAAGAGTTCCAGTTTTTAAAATGTAAATATTTATTTAATGTTAACAAAAACTTGACTTTTCAATTGACAGTGTAAAATGCTTATTTTGGATATATTTTTTTATATTATAACACACAAAACACATTTGTAATGTATCATGTTGCTTTGTGTTGGTTTCTCACCGCGGAAACGCGAAGTCAAGCTGGCTTTCAACACGCGTATGTTTATAAAATTGTAATTGGTGAATGAAATGATAGGGCATTAATTGAATAATTAACGTCATGATATGAGGAAAGGTAGCTCATAATCTTTTCTCGCTACATTTTATTAACAGTAATTGCTTGTAGTGGAATATCAAAAACCTAATTTCACTGTGTCATTTAATTGTGTAAAGTACTGGATGAATTATATTTAAGACAATATAGGATTATTTTTTCTAATAAGTGAACAGATTTAATATCTTGTCTGTTATTATTTTATACCTGAAAAGAGTTTCTTCACGTTAGTTTATACATATTACATTAACCGCGCGGTCTGAGGCATCTTGCTTCGGACTGGCGATACGGAATGCTCGCTGGTTCGAGTCTCGGGGGAGAAGAAATTTTCTCGTGAGCTTTCGACCAGCGTATGGGACCGGTGCCAACCCAGCATCGTGAGGAAATTGGGGAGCTACAATGAGTAGCGTAATCCGGTTGTGAAAACTAGCAATGGCTGGGGGTTCGTCGTGCTGACCACACGTCACCCTGTATCTGGTTGGTTGATCGTTTACCTCTGCTTAGGCATGTGAACGCCAGCTAGTCGGCCTTGGCTCTCAGAGGGCTGTACGCCACGGATTATTATTATTGTTATTATTATTATTTGGAAGTATGTAGTTCTTTTGTTTTTACTGTCTCGATACATAATGTGAGCTCTCTGTACTTGGATCCCTCTCTTACGGAGGCAAATGATAAATATCGGATGACTCCGAGCTGTTTTTGTGGTTGACGAAGTGGAATTTGAGCGTATTTTACTCTTCTTCCGTTTTCCGCTTCAAATGATCGTTCGACCATTCTCGTCCGTCATCTCCCCACGAGGTGTGCGATAGCCCGTACTTAGCAGCTTTATTTCTGACCCGGCACGTAACTAGTCTTGTAATAGTCAGCTTATTTGTTAGTCACACAATTGTTTTGTTATTATTCAGACAAGTATTTAAATTTTGAAGTATCAGTACCGGTTTGTGTAGTAAAAACTTTATTGGAATCTGGAAACCGAAGCGACAGCATTGAAACATTTTGTTACTTTGGCGACGGACCGTAACTAGATCTTTCATCCGTTGTAGCTCTTTTATCAGATTACGTCTACAGTGCAGTTGACGACATGGACCCGGCAGGAGATGAGTGTTTGTTTGTTTGTCTTACTGAGAGTTTGGATGATGTGACTACACAGGACATTCTTAACGACAGGAAAGTTTCAGGATTGAATCTCCGGTTAGTACTGCGTGTTCCACGTGATAATCGCAGTATTTCAGACAGCCACTGAATTTGCTTGTTCTAATTTTAATTGATACAGAGGTTCTGTTTTAAAGACGATAGAACTGAAATTTACTACGGTTGGTTTAGATGTTTAATATTTGTTTGTTTGTTGCCCGGAAAAATGTGATTAAAACATTTTTTATACAACTTTCCTTTTCAAGGAAGAATGTGGGTAATGAGATCACCATTCTGTCTGTGTAAGTCTATGTGTTCCATTTTAATTTTGAACTGATTTTCATCAAATGTATTATAAACATTGCCCTCGTCTTGTTTGATTTGATTACCCAATTAATATTTGGTAAAGAGCATAAGTTATGGAGCTCCGCAAGATATCCGGTTGTTTCTTAGTTCATAGGACCAAAAATTCTTCTCAGAACTTTCTTCTCAGACAGCTTAAATCTGTGTTCTTCCCTCAGGGTGCACAAGAAACTCCACACCCATACAAAACCATTGTCTTTCGCTCTACAAGGAAGAATACATTTTAAAAACATCCATCTCTAGGAATGTTGAAAGTGTGTGTGTGTGTGGGGACCATTGAATACGTATAGCCATAACTAACGTCTATCATCAGGAAACCATATATTCCGCCCACATCTTTGTGAGCTGATCTGAATAATACAACATAAGTCCTTAGCGCTTACACACGTCAGGTGATATACTTACTCACACAAACATAAATTATATCATTTTTATATTATTGGGTATTGTTCTCTCAGTTAATACATTAGTGCCGTGCTGTGTTTTTGGACAATCCTTGGTTTGTCATTTTGATCATTCCTATTTCTAGTGGTTCCCTGCATGTAGTTGGATGCGTGACTTAAATTTGTACACTGTACTCCTGCATAAATAACTTGTGTAGTTGATAAGTTTAATGATATTTGACAACCAATAAAAGTATCGCTTGCTCTCGTTTTGCGTTCTTTTATGTGATTCTCTGTCAGATATTTTCCTTTGTTCCACAACCACGTTTTTCATCAATTTATTACTGAATAACAGCCATTATACGAGTTATTATTAACTGTTATTGAAATACATATCCCAAGGCCTCTTTTATGCTAAATTATAGCTGAAAGTAACCATTAATTTGGTAGGTATTAATCATATCACTTTTATTACTATTATACAGCGAAACTAATCTTTATTTGTTCTTGTTTCTGGCATGCGTTAACCCGTGGTTGTAATATTTTTTTCTCCATAGAATGTTGGATAATGGCTGTGGTGTGCTTTGACTAACAGCCGGAGGACAAAATGGTGACTAATTACGCCACTGATTAACGTTGCATTAGTATCGGGTCGTGACACGAGTTGCGACGTATCCGATTCTTGTGTTACGAATAGTCTGGCAAACCCATTTACACGTTTTCACTGAGGGCTTGGAAAATGCGCTTACCGTCGGTTGCTGTGTGTAGATTCTCTGCAAGTTCCATTTCAAGGCTGCGTCAGAGTTCAGAGATGTTTCCACCGCGCACTCACTCAGTTCTGATGCATGTTTGCCATTTCTGTCTAGTGTAGAGACCCGGTGTGTATTTTCGCCAGTCACTTTTTTTTACACTACGTGTTATCGAATAATTACGTGTTTCGGACAAGCGCCCGTCTTTTGTCATGAACACGTAATATTTTGGAAAATATATGTTGGCTAAGAAGAATTATAGGGATTTGTGGTTCTTGAAAACATGATTACAGTAACTGCCTAGACAAAAACAACCTCAAGATTAGCGCATGCGCACGAAACGTACTGAGGCATACATTAAGTAAGTGTTCCCTACAATTCGTGTTGTGTATCTTTCAATATCCTTCGCTTATGATCCGGGCATCGTTTGTTTAGATAGGCTTTTAACACCGTTCCATGTAAATTTTTCACCTTGATAGAATTTCCTTGTCCTATTTTTTTTCCCCCTTTGCAGAGTATAGCTTTGCAGATTAAATTTAAAGAGATTTAAGCCATGAAAGTGCAGAAGAATGACACTGTCAAGAGGTTATCCTGTTAAGAGAATGGCTTTGGGCTTCCAACTTTTCACTCTCTAAATGGTTCGAAGGTAATACAGGGAGTTCTGAAAGTTTCTCTACAGTAAAAACTAAATATTTACCTACACTTAGAATTATTTACGAAGAGTGATTGGAAGTGTTGTCTAACTTGTAAACACTACTCGATACGCCGAACTGTAACGAATGAGTACTACCAACGGTGACAAGAAATAACCATGTTACCAATCTCTGCATGTTGTAGGCCCGCAACTAGATAACTCTTTTCTTCTGTTTTTGAACATTGTGTAAAAGGCGAAGAATTCACGGTGGCTTGGTTGCGTGAGTCTTTGTCATTACATATAACACAGCACAACATACCTGAGTCTCGCCATATCACACGCCCTTATGATCCCTTGCTATAACTGTCTTTATATCCTATTACACCCACAAAGCCATTCTTTATTTTCTCATGTAGATGCTATTGTCCTGTGATGCGCTTATATGTCGTTGATATGAAGACTGTGCTGCTGTGTGTTTACTGTCTTACGGGACACTCGGAAACTAAATTCAGGTGGAGGTAACCCAGTGGTGGTGTTTAGTGGATAGCTTGTTTGGTCGTCGTGTTATAGTTGAAAGCCATGTTAAGAATGTTGAACCATAAGCGTAGTTCAGTGCGACAAGCTTGTCATTCACATGATTTATGATTAATTTAACTGAATTCAAAATAGAAGATTAGTCTGTAACATTTGTATCGTGGTTCTTTAGCGAACAGTGACAGATAAAAATTACAAACAATAAAGATCAGTTTACATCTTTTCGCACAATATGCTTCTATGTTACTTTATATTGGTAATTGAATAAATAATCCGGGCAGTTGATTGAGGCTCTTATCTGGATTGGGGGTTCGTTATAATAGCTATACTGTTCAGAAATATTATATAGGACCTCAGTGTTGAATGTATTTTTAGGGTGATAAAAGTGTAAATTATTTATTTTAAGCGATAAAAATTAGATTTGAGCTCGATGTGAAATAAAGTTTAGAGGCCTGATTGATTTTATACACTTTGTTCAAACAACGCCTAAAAAAGTGACTGAATATTAAACACTTTTAAGTGGTTGGTAAACATATGTAATGAAAAATATTAATCATCTGTTTGGTTAATTTGATTTTTCGATGAAATGGCACAGACTCGAACCTGAATGATGTGTTGCATTTGTCGGTACTAGATGGTGTGCTGTATTAAAGGAACCAGCGCACAACGTGCTACGTCAATGGTACCCGGTGGTAATAAAATTAATCTTGTTCAAAAGTGGTTTTTCTAATTCGTCCTACCCTGCAGAAGGTGCTTTGACAATGAACGCACATTAAACATCGAGCCACGTATCACAACATAGGAACTTAATTTGGATTTTAAATCTCAGTGGTAACTATATGTACCGCTATATTATAATGCAGGAACTTTGAATTTTTCCGAGGCTATGTGTGTGTTTAGTATGCTTCTCAGACTAAAGAGTAATCATTTTCTTAAACAATGTTAACCATAAAACTTTGCCCACCTTGTAGTGCAGGGGTGGCCAACCCGCGGGCCGCATGTGGCCCGCCTTGAACATTTTTCCGGCCCGCGAGATTCATCACACTTTTACAAAATATATTTATTTTATAATGGCCAAAGTAGTGAAAACCAATGTATTAAAAAAATACATTATTTGTGCATCCATATATTCAAAAATTATCTGTCGAAATTATGAGAAAAAATTGACTTTGATTTTAAAATAATATTCTTGCGAATATATAGTGTATCTAAATCTAATATGGGGATATATATGGCCCGCGGAGTTATGATGCATTTCCAAAGTGGCCCGAAAGATCATTTGGGTTGGCCACCCCTGGTGTAGTGTATTAGAATATAAAATAAGCAAACCATTAACACTATAAATGACACTAGTGCCAAACACGTTTCGACCTCAAGAGGTCATCATCAGTGGCAAAAGGGAATTAATTCACATAATCAAAAATGGTTTTAAAAAATCTAGTGTCATTTATAGTGTTAATATTTGTTTGCTTATTTTATACTCTAGTGTTAGTGTTAAAGTGTTGAATTTTGTACTTTAGACGCGTTGTGTTTTCTTAGAGGTAGGAACTGAACATCTAAATCTTATTTGTGTAAACTTTGGATAGATATGCTGGTTTGTGGTCTTGATAAAATTGCTGGGACGTTCTGGCATGTTCCAGGTTGAAAGAGATGGTCATGAATCGTTGCTAAATTGCGTAGAGATAGGGAAATAAACAAAATATTGCATTCCGTTGTATGTGAAGCCTTTTAAAGTCTCTCCTTTTAAGTTTTTTTTTAAAATAACATTTTGTGATCGAAATGAAATAATTCTCTTTAATACTGGAGCAAACCGTTACGTATTTTGCCTGACTCCTATACTACATAATAATTGTTCTAAGTTTGTAGAAAGATGTTCTCCGTATAGACTTATTATAATCTGGGAGATAGGGTCTTACAGTGTCCTTGTATTTCTGCTGACCATTGTATTTCTGACATTTGTCTTCTTGAGAAAATTTCCAAGGGGATTTACTGCCTCAATAAAACGCCAGGAAGCCGCCATACATCGGGTATGGCTTTGTAGGTATGAAGGTCACTAGGTGACCGTCTGATGTCACTACGGTCTCTCATTTTCTGAAGTGAAAAATTGTGTAATTATGATGACTGAACTGACATATGTTACTGGTCATTACATCGTGGACCCTCGTAACGAGCTGGTTCCAGCCTGTTTCCGGGGGAGGTGATGTGAAGTGATGTACTAAGGTTTGGGGTCCGGAGAGAGAGAGAGAGAGAGAGAGAGAGAGCGACCAAACCTACAGTTGTAGCACCGCGGATTCTCCGTGCACAGACGTCGGAAAATTGCTGTCTCTCATTATATTCAGTAATCGGAAATGAAATAAATAAATGTTGATAATGTGTCCATCTTGTTCATGCACGCACGCACACATAATGGACGACCAGACGCTGTGTGTGTGTGTGTGTGTGTGTGTGTGTGTGTTCATTGCCTCATAATTTTGGAACAGCTGGTCCAATTTAAACAATATTTCCAGTTCGTCAGCTGTGATCTAAGTAAGGAAGAGGGAAGTTTGTAGTTTCATCATGGGTGAGAATTATTTGTACAGGATTTTTAATTTAATTTAACACGAACTGCCCCTCTCCCACCCTTACCCTTCTCCGTGCGACTTCGATTCTCGACGCTTGTCATTATTTGGGTTTTTAGTTATTTTCATCTGTACATCCAACGCTTCGTTTTTAGAACGAGAGAATCGTTTTTCAGGTCAAGGAATCCGCCTTGTTTTATGGGACACAGAATAATTACTGCAGTAATTGGCCTTATCCTGAACTGATTGAACCCCCCCCCCCCCCCTGACATCTTCACGCCTTCATTGAGATCTATTATAAAATTGTTCTCTGTGTTCAGATTTCCGTAGTGGTCTTTGAGCTTCGAGTTTCTTAGACTATATTTTTGTGTACATTTCTCATTTACCAGGAGCTGGATTAGTAATTTGTAAAATAGGCCACTCACTTTTCTCCACAGGCATCCAAATTTATCATTTAGTGTATTTTCTTATTCGTCTCAGTATTTCGGATTTTGGTAAGGAGTTAAACGAATACAAATTACGTTCCACTTGATCCCTTCCTGCTGAGAATCAGAGATGTAGTGTATGCGATTGGTGTCTTGACTGCAGTTTCATACGACAAGATCTCATGGTGACATACGTGTACATTAATAACACGTTCTACTATATGTTCACTTAATACAAGCATTTCGCTTAGAATGATTGAAGAATGTAATTTTCCCTATATTTGTTCAGATATGGGTATTTATCTGAATTATATTAGTGCTTATTATATTATTAATAAACATTTATTTCTATACGTGTGCCAATGACGGTTTTACAGAGGATGCAGTGATAAAAGTACGAACGTTTTTACAGAGTGTGTCAAAGATTGTACGTAAAAATGTAAAGCTGTCCCACTATACGCCATGTAGGCGTTTGGGGGAAGAGTAAGCTCCTACTTACTCTCAGCCTTGGCACTAGAAGGGGGTGAGTGGTCAAAAGAAAAAATAAATCGAATAGCTCATTGATGTTAGAATAATTTATTTCGTCTTATATCTTAATTGCATCATGCTTGTGTTCCTCAATACAGTACTTTTATTTTCCGTCGTTACACAAGCTTATTGTTAAAATCATATAAAATTTCACATAAAATTGTTACATTTTAAAATTGACGACATGTTTCGATATACAATTCTATCATCGTCAGGTCTATCAAAATTAAAATTAAAATCTGGTGTATCTGTTGCTCTGCTTATATTGCTTTTGTTTTTATCCGTTTTTATTACATCTCCAGGCTTCTTTCATTTAATTTTGGAGACGCGCCTGGGTGCCTATATCTGCAAAATCAATTTTAATTTTCATATCGTGATTCTGGCTACCGACATAGGAAATTTTGCAGATATAGGCACCCAGGCGCGTCTCCAAAATTAAATGAAAGAAGCCTGGAGATGTAATAAAAACGGATAAAAACAAAAGCAATATAAGCAGAGCAACAGATACACCAGATTTTAATTTTAATTTTGATAGACCTGACGATGATAGAATTGTATATCGAAACATGTCGTCAATTTTAAAATGTAACAATTTTATGTGAAATTTTATATGATTTTAACAATAAGCTTGTGTAACGACGGAAAATAAAAGTACTGTATTAATTTATTTCGTGTCTCATTATCAAACCAACTCGACTGAACAGAGTTCTTGAGAAGCAAAAATAATCTGTAAATTTCCCGCTTTCTTTGGAATGATAAGATTTATTACCGTATTCACAAGAGTCCATCACTGATCTAGGATCTTTTATATTCCCCCATCTTTGCTTTGGTCTTCCCAGTTGTCTCTTACCTTTTTTTTATTAAATGCCTGTAAGGAATGAAAAATAAGTACTTGAAATCTGACCTCGAGATACGATTGAGGAACGTTTGTAATGCCTGTCTTATCCGTTAACCCTAATTAATAAATCCCACGTAACCAATTTGTATTTTCATTCTCTGAACTCACTGAGTTTCCCCATCTGTGTTGGCTCACATTTATAAACCTGTGTTACTTGGCAACACTCTATATATCACAGTGACAAACCAGTAGTTATGAACATTAATATTAACCTCGATTAAAGGGGAGATAATGGGCTGAGTCAAGCGTTTTACATGTGAAGTGCTGGGCGTGTAGGGGTTCGAGGGTATCTTGTTCAACACCCTCTTAAATAACAAAAAGGAATTACGTGGGTGGAGGGATACATCAATGGTAAGAGGAGGAACACGTAAAGAAAAATCACTTTGTGTGCGTGTAAGTTTAACAGCATAAGTGATTTGTGTTGGAGTACACACGAACTCTGACGCATCGGGGACTCGTTTGTGGTATGAAATGACGTAAAATCGAATGCAGTGTGAAGGTAAAAAGAAAATGAGCAGTTTTGAGCGTTACAATAACAGATTCGCTATTGACTTTCGGAAATTTCTGGGAAGGGGGGGGAGGAAATTAACATTCTGTGGTACTTTCAGAAAATGTAACTGCAGTTTCAACCGACATAAATGTTTTTATTTTCATGCGTGTACGGTCGATTGCCAATGTTGCATCATGTTCAGGAGGAAATAAATTCGAGCCTCTACCGAATCACCGGCCATCGTGACATTTATTGTTTCCCTAAGTCGTTTCAGAAAATATTAGAGTGAGTGTATGGAAATAGGCTAGACAGCTTCCTTCCACGTAGTTTCCAATGTAAAAACTTACAATCATCCGGTAATACTAACGCCTTATTTGTTTAACAATAAATAATTAATATTTGCATTCACGTAATAAGTGTTTCTTGTTATTTGTGATAGAGTATTTCTATTTGAAGAGTAAATTATATATCAAGAGAGTTATAAAGTTGTCTTTGTTGTTGTTATCGATATAAGAATATCGAAAGTACTGGAGCGTGATGAGTCGGGATTGGTCAGTCGTGTTGGCTGGGCGACCTGGGTTTGATTCCTGGCATGGGATGGTCGTTTTTCCCTTTACAACCGCGTCCAGACCGTCTCTGATACACGCCACCTGTCCAGTGTCTACCCGCCACTTCTCCGGAGCTAAAGTGGCCGGAGATCATTTCTTAGTCTCCATCTATAGTCTCTCATACTTCTTCACGGCTTTGCGTTTTTAGGTACAGTGAGACGTTTGCTATAAAATTTATGTAGTATGTGTGAAGTAATTCGTTGGAAATTGGTTCCATTTAGTTATGTTAACATTGAATAAAAATTTACTTGGATATTATCCATCGTCTAGTATATATAAAACGTAAAACGACGTTTCGGAGATGGGGCTCTATCTCCGTCTTCAGGTTCCTACTCAGTTGGGCCCACTAGATAGAGCTAATCCCTATCTCCGGACAAATTAAAAAAAAGTGAAAGTCCTAGAATAAAAAGGCATAACCACACCATCCATCCGTGGGACGTAAAAGAATAGTATGTAGAAAACAAAATTCATAAACACGAATAAATCCAAAAGACAAAAACTCACAAAAGGTGGAATAAATACACATGAATATTAACTTGAAACTCGATGCCCACCTTGGATTTCTTGAGAGATGACAGGTATCCAAATAGGAGATAAGTCCAAACTAGGCTGGCTGATAGGATTGGCGAGTAGTGCCATGTGTGCAGCCTCCTTGTATTTTCTGTAGATGGTATTGGGTTCAGTTAATAATACTCTGGCCCCATCCAAGTAAATTTTTATTCAATTGACTCTTCACCATCGTCAAGAAGTTTTAGATTTGATATATGCTAACATTCTTTTGGCTGAAGTAAAATTGATTATTTATAAGGCTCAAACGTTCACACAGATGATTACGGTATGGAAATGTGGTCCTAAAATAAGTGTATGACGCGCGGCTTTTAAATGTGACGTCATTTCAGAATGCAGTACGCCACGCATTGGTGAAACGGAGCTAGCCGTGTGTTAAGGCTGTGACCGGGTTGTTCTTTTGTTAAATCTTACGTGGTACCGCCTGATTCGACTTCTAATGGTTAAGTGAAGTGTTTTCTTCGCGGTACGGTCTGGATTCGTAAATATTATGAAGACGAGCTTCGGCTTCGAACGTTGCTTTGCAGCCCTCCCAGTGTTAACATCAAAATTCTGCTCTATAGTAACCCCCCCCCCCATATTAACGTAAATCTTTTTCCAAACGCCGCCCCTCCAAGGCCAATATCAAAATTCAAAATTAACGCAAAGACTCTGATCAACCTCGCCATTTCTTAACCCATCCTGTCTCCTAAATCCCTTGCCCTTATTAAACCTATTTATACCAGAAGGACGAGCGGGCAATGCCTGGGAACCTTCATTGCCTCAAACCAACTTTATACCCCCCCCCCATTTATAACGTTAGTGCATATCGCTACTTCCCTATTTTCTCTTCTCTCTCTCTCTCTCTCGCTTCGGCTTCGAAGGGTTAACCAGCTGATTTTTTGTAATGGTGAGGTGTAGTGTTTTCTTCGCGGTACGGACTGAATTCATAAATAATATTCAGACGATCTTCGGCTTCGAAGGGTTAACCAGCTGATTTTTCGTAATGGTGAGGTGTAGTGTTTTCTTCGCGGTAGGGTCTGGATTCGTAAATATTATGAAGACGAGCTTCGGCTTCGAAGGGTTAACTGCAGATTTTTTGCGTCACGCCCAACCAAGCCATGTTTTGCACCTTATCTCTTATATTTATTCAGTCGGAGAGACGGGAATTTGACGCTTTGCGCGGTTCATTTTAAGTTTTAAGTCTTTCTCATAACGTGATCTATATCTTCGGTTAACAGTTGGTTTAAACATTCAAAGCCGCCTAAATATTATTACAGAATTGAGCCCGTACCGCAAATAAAACATAACAAATCGTCATTGCAAAAATAAACTAGTAAATGCTTTTAAAGGAAACAATCGCTGTTTACATTGAGATTCAGACGAAATCTGTAAAACAAAATGCAGTTACTGGTACCTACGAGTGTCAGAGGGCTTTACAGGTTTAATTTTGTATCATATTGTTAATTAGGTTTTCTTTGCCACGTTTGGTTTGTGTATCAAGTTTACATCCTCGCGTCATCCAGCTCTATAAACTTTTTAATAATATCCTGTAATCTGCTTGTGCGTCTTAAAACAGAAATGTTCCTGTCATGTTCCGATTAAGATTTTGCATAATTTTTCATCTCCCACATGCCGTGTTATTTTCCTTAATTTTCTAACGGGAGCTCTGCACAAAACGTAAAAATATTCTGACACTGTGTATGAAGATGACTCTTATCGGTTGTTACGTCGTGTAATCTGGTAGAAGTTTAGTGATATTTTTTCAGGGGAGTTGCCGTGATACTGGAGGCACCAAGCATGTCTGAAACGTCGGTATACTTGTACCAGACTACACTACGCGCTATTCCATGACGCATTCATCTCCATCTGTTTGTGGTAGCCGATAGATTTGTAAGACATACCTGAAGATTATGGATTTCGGTTATTTAACTTCATTGAAATACTGTGAGAAAGTTCAGGTACATTTGTTCCTGCTACTAATGTTTTTTTTTAATATTCCTTACCCTGATAAGATTTTAAACGCTGTCATCAGCAAGTTTCTGATAACGTATTGAAATAGAGACACGGATTTCAGGTAATTACATCATTGTTACATCAAATATTGATTATATTCGTCTCTTCTGTTTGGTTTCCGTCTTTCGACTCTCGACTTAGAACTTCCGTTTCGTGGTCTTTGTTTCGTTTTTGATTGTCAGAATGTGATTCTCGTGGACCCAGGGGGATACAAGAATACAGTTTAATATCTGTGTCATTATATGAAGGCAAAGGTGTAAAAAATATGATATTTAATACCCTTCTGTCTTTATTTCTTTATTCAGGAGAAATATCGTCTCACTAGCTTCATTTTCTTTAACTTAAATTTTTTGAAACACCGTGTAAACTTTATTTTTCGCGTTGAAACACCATTACTTTTCTGTACCTTCTATTTTGTTTTCACACAATTTTCACTACTGTGAAATATCTATTTGGTGTTCGGCTACATGTTTCGACTAATAATTGGTCATCATCAGGTCTGTAACTTGTACTTAATTTCGTGCACATTTGATTAAATATGAGATGGTTCTATATTAACCCTTTGAAGCCGAAGATCGTCTGAATATTATTTATGAATTCAGTCCGTACCGCGAAGAAAACACTACACCTCACCATTACGAAAATCAGCTGGTTAACCCTTTGAAGCCGAAGCTCGTCTTCATAATATTTACGAATCCAGACCGTACCGCGAAGAAAACACTTCACTTAACCATTAGAAGTCGAATCAGGCGGTACCACATAAGATTTAACAAAAGAAAATCCCGGTCGAAGCCTTAAAGTGTTAATTAATGCGCGTATGTTTATATATATATATATATATATATATATATATATATATACATGATTTGTTTATTTTTGGATTATGATTGATTGTGTGCGCCAGAGCTGTGTTCAGTAGCTATTCCATTGTTTCTCTGAAGTCGCTGTGTCCGCTGCTTCGTATGTCGTTGCGTCGTTTCATACCATAACAAGGTAAGGAGCGACGGTCACAACATTACACAGACCACACAGCGACTTGGGAAAAACAATGGAATAGCTGCAGAGCACACCATTGGCATAGAATCAACTGTCATGAATAAATCGTGCGCGTAGATATTTTAAAAGATTTTTAAACATTTTAGTTAAAACATTTTGTATTGCATCGAACGTACAAAACATGTAGTCTAACACAAAACGGACATTTCTCAATCCTGAAAATTGGGCATAAACAAAAGAGAGTTATGTTTTTAAGTGGCGGTGAAAACACATGAGGATAATATAGTCCAGAGCAGTTGGAATGTTTACTTGCGTGGTGATGAACAACAGATGGGTATCTGGGAGGTCACGTCAGTACAGACGTGAATTATCAAAGACTGATTTGGAAAGAATCTGATTCATAACGTAATTAAGCTAAAAGGTAAAGTTGTCGTTTTGCTTAAATTAAACATTACACAATGTAGACGTAAGGGGCAGTGGAGGAATAGCTCCACGCTTTCGAAACTAATGGTGTTGAGTGGTTAGCTTTACGTCCCAGCCAGCTTTTACATTGTAAAGAACGCCGGTACCCATTTGATGTCAGGCTGGGTGGGCACGTTGTGACGAAGATAAAAATTTTGCCCTGCTGGGAATCGAAATCCGACCATCCAGTTAGTAGTCTGTCACAATACCAACCGAGGTATTAAAATACGGAAAGCGCTGCTTAAAAGCTATTATTAGCTTCTAAGAAGGACTTTTATCAATTGAGGTAATAGCATAATTGTTCGTAATTAATCTGAACGTTTATACGGCGCCATTTTGATGTGTCTGAGTAAAAAAAGTCGTTACCGAAGCACGTTCTTAAACCAGATGTAATTTTGAGCATCCAAATGGGAATTGCTTATTTATTTGTGTTTTTCATACAAGTGCGTTCATGGAATAGCTTTTCTAATTCATTCTTTGATTTCGTTCGCCCAGAGCAGACAAAACAGATTATGGTAGAGTGATTAAGTCACAGGTTCAAATTGTAGACCGCGCATTTCGACATTTTTAGTATAGTTTACATCAGGGGTGGCCAACCCGCGGGCCGCATGTGGCCCGCCTTGAACATTTTTCCGGCCCGCGAGATTCATCACACTTTTACAAAATATATTTATTTTATAATGGCCAAAGTAGTGAAAACCAATGTATTAAAAAAATACATTATTTGTGCATCCATATATTCAAAAATTATCTGTCGAAATTCAGTAATTTAGAGTTAGACAAATACAACAAAATTTTTGAAATATATTCATCTCCCTTTCATGTTAAAATCGAGTCGGCCCCAGAATATCTCCAAATGGAACTGGTTGACTTACAGTGCAATATTGAATTAAAACACATTTTTGAAACATCAGAATCAAAAATAGATTTTTATAACACTTACGTCACAAAAGAGAAATTTTCCAATTTGAGAAATCTGGCACAAAAAGTTGTTAGCGCTTTTGGTTCAACTTACACCTGTGTATCGTTTTTTTCGAAAATGAAATTGACCAAACACAAAACACGCTCAAACATAACGGACGCTAACCTGCAACACCAATTACGATGTGCAAATACCCAAATTGAGATCGATTTGCAAAAGCTAAGTGAAAGAGTGGAGAAACAAATATCGCACTAGTAAAATAAATATTTTTTAATGATTTCATTATTTTTATTTCATTCATATTTATATATTTTTTATATTTAATTTTTAGTGCTATATATTTCTTTACAATGTACGCTTAGTATCATTATTATTATTATATCATCTATGTTTACATGTAAGAATAATAGTAAACACAATAATAATAACTCATTATGTTTCAATTTTTCACTCCAAAAAATTTCTATAGTGTGTCTAAATCTAATATGGGGATATATAATTTTATATGTGGCCCGCGGAGTTATGATGCATTTCCAAAGTGGCCCGAAAGATCATTTGGGTTGGCCACCCCTGGTTTACATGATTGTAAACTTGCGTCGTGAAGCTTGTTTTAAGACAGGTGGGTCTTCTTAGGAGTAATTTACTTACGTCTTGACGGAGTATAAACCCGATAAGACGGGGTCACATGTCTGGGTACATGAACACGCAACCTTCCCTGTCTGAGAGAATTTAAAAGGGACTGAGGACAAGGTTATGGAGATGGTTGTCTTCTGAGTTGTAACTCCGTGTAGTCTGGTGGTTTACTAGTATTTAACGTACGTGCTGCCTTTATCATCAGGGCTATGATGCCCCATCATCGTTATTATTTCCGTAAACAGGATTAACCACTCGATCTTTGTAACGGAGATAGATGGTATTTTATTTGCGGTGAGAACTGAGTTATGAAATATTGTTTAGATGAGCTTCAGGCTGGAAAAGGGTTAGTGTTAGATTCTGTATATGTGCATATACAAAGGATGAAGTAGCAGCTACTGCATAGACCGATGTCTTGATATTTTGTATTCTGTATAATACCGTAATCCCTGTGTCTCTTTGCTCCATTTGTTGCTGTCTTTTATCTACTGCCTTCACCCTGTCTGTTGCACACACTTCATTTTCGTCTTATAAAAAGGGTTGTCCAGCGTGATATTCGACAAATAGCGAATTTTGAATTGCCACCTTTTCATATATTTATCCAAGCAATTAGCACAAGGATGGCCGTGCTTGGAGCGTGTAAAAATCTGTTCTTGTCGCAAAATATCTCCGAGCTTCGTTGTCCGTTACACGTACATACGATGATGGCCAGGAGGGAGGGTAAGCGATAGCGCATGCGTATTTCCCCCCTCTTTACATTTCCATGTTTCCTTCCCCTTCATACTGTGACCCAGTTCAGGCTCGCAGATATTTTGTGTCCAGAATAAATCTCCATCAAACGAATTCTATGACATGTCAGAACTCAGCATTAACTGTGAGTCAGGAAGGGTTATCAGTGACAGTATAAGAAGAAGAATGGCTTGCATAACCAATTATTTATTTAATTTTCTTGAATGATGCCAGGTAACTTTTCTGTCCATCAGATGTGACTGTGTTTTGGAGACCAGTTTGCTTCAGGTACTGATTCCACAATAAATCGAAAATGGAATGTTTCCTACCAGACTCAAAGCCAGCGAAAGATTTTCCGTCGATTGAATAATCGATTGCGGTAACGCAGGCATTCCCCCGCAGTCTCTGTATGCTTTGAAATGTCGTCGATGAATGCTGATCCAGTGCACCGAAATTTCAGAATTTCATGTGCTGTGGTTTTTATTTTCTACTTTCGACGTATAGACCACGTTATTTATCATTTATCCTGTTACAAAAAGGAAACTGGAAATAACTTTGTGTAACACGCTCTGTAGTGCTGTCCAAAAATTTCTGCGTTGTACGCAAGGTTTGAGCAGTATTCTGGAATAGCAGTAGAAGGAAAACTCGCATGTCCTTGCTTTCCCGAGCCGTTGTATAAGCCAGAGAGGAAAATGGATATTATGAGCTTGATTTACGTGACGCGTGGTAACTCATTGGCCACCCCTGTTACAGGACAATGTGGCGCCGCACAGAAGACGCCAACAGCTGACTTCGAGTAAAGCGAATATTGGGATGGGAGTAAGTGGGGTGAGGAAACACAAACACAGGATAACAGTAACAGTGAACATGTTTTGCGATACGTGGATGATATTGAAGAAGATTGTAATAAGAAATATATGAAATCTCATATTCTGTCTTCAAATTTGCGAAAGGATTCTTTGGATATAAAATACGTTGTACTCTCTTTCGTTTTCTTTATTTTATTGAACGAAAGCTGAACAGACCTTTGTATTTTTTTGTTTTTTTATCTTAATTTAAAATTTCAACTCACAAAGACGTGCATTATTGAAAATTCAGTGTGGCAGTCTTGCCTATGCACGTAAAATACGAAACATTGCAAAGTATCGATTTATTATTGTTCCCGGAAAATTCCATAAATCATTCCTTTAGAAATGTGACACAGTTAAAATGTATTTGGAAGACAGTGATAAATTATAATTACATTTACGAATAAATGAATAGGAGATTAAATATGGACAGTGTTTGTCAACGCTACTACTGTCTAGCATTGAAAATATTAAAATATAGACCAAACTTAGATGTTTCGTATGAGTAAAGGAAATCACTGCCCAGTCTTTTGTGTATGCAGCTGACACGACCATTCCATGAAATAATTCTGATCTATCAGTACTCGTTAAAAATTCCCGACTAATTGTATAAGTAGCAACTGAGAAAGAACAAGATGCAGTCAGAGGGGAAAATACGTATGTTTCTAATAGCTCCCCTCCATCCACAATGGCAGTTACTAGGTGAGCGTATACGGTGTAATGCATAAAACGATCTGTGCCAACAAGTGCTAGGATACCATGTGGTATAATGCATGAAAAAATATTAGTTTTGTATTAACATACACGGCCATATCAGTAAACCGCAGATCAAATGTGAGATGTCATTTTTTTTACGTCAGGAGCTTAATGTGTCATGTGATTCTTTATGAAGTTCAACAAAGATGTGTGTAGAATATTAAGCTGACATAACGCGCAACGTTTCGGAGGAAATTATCGCGTTCATCTCCAAACTAGAACACGGAGAAGTGATATTGTACTCCGAAACGTCGGTATTTACCTTCAACTGTACACGACGTTGCAACACAGAAGACCACATTTGATATTGCCGCTGTGAGAACCTCAAATGGAAGGTAATACATAGTTTTAGTCATTAAACAAGGAATTGTAAGATTTGAGGTTTTCACAGCGGTCAGTATGAAGATTTCCGTCTTCTCGGTTGTTGCGCTGTGTATTCTGGTAGATGTTTAACAACGTTTCGGAGGTCATACGGCCTCCATCTTCAGGGCGATGAGTATGAAGATTTCTGTCTTCTGGGTTGTTGCTCTGTGTAGTCTGGTCGATGTTAACAAACGTTTCAGAGGTCATACTGCCTCCGTCATCAGAGCGATGGGTATGAAGATTTCTGTCTTCTGGGTTGTTCCGCTGTGTAGTCTGGTCGATGTTAACCAACGTTTCAGAGGTCATACTGCCTCCATCATCAGGGCGATGAGTATGAAGATTTCCGTCTTCTAGGTTGTTGCGCTGTGTAGTCTGGTCGATGTTAACCAACGTTTCAGAGGTCGTACTGCCTCCGTCATCAGGGCGATGAGAATGAAGATTTCTGTCTTCTGGGTTGTTGCGCTGTGTAGTCTGGTCGATGTTAACCAACGTTTCAGAGGTCATACTGCCTCCGTCATCAGAGTATGAAGATTTCTGTCTTCTGGGTTGTTGCGCTGTGTAGTCTGGTAGCTGTTTAACATCGTTTCGGAGGTCATACTGCCTCCATCGTCAGGGCGATACTTGAAGTTTTCTCAGCGATGAGTATGAAGATTTCTGTCTTCTAGGTTGTTGCTCTGTGTAGTATGGTAGCTGTTTAACATCGTTTCGGAGGTCATACTGCCTCCATCTTCAGGGCGATACTTGAAGTTTTCTCAGCGATGAGTATGAAGATTTCTGTCTTCTGGGTTGTTGCGCTGTGTAGTCTGGTCGATGTTAACCAACGTTTCAGAGGTCATACTGCCTCCATCATCAGGATGAATTGTGCATTGTCAGTTATCACTCAGTAAGATGTGTGATACAGCAAATTGAATCGGTCATTTACAAAACCACACTTGTCCACAAAACCTGCGGTCGAAGTAACTTTAAAAGAAACATATCAGCAAGCACAATGTTTCCCTACAATAATAGGCTTATATAACATATTTTCATACAGTTACAATTCATTAACACCTCTTTCTTCTATTTTAATATTTTCCGTCAAATCACAATTTTAATAAGGTAATAAAATATAAAATATTTAAAATATCATTTCACGTTCCGCATCGAATGATCGATTTACAAATTGGAACGTCTCTTACGACATGTTTCGGTTATATTTAACCGTCCTCAGGTATAAATTAGATTGGTAAAATTTAAAACTCTAATTACAGTCATTTACAATGTTATGCAATATTTTTTTTAATAACCCCATCTTCAATGTCCTCCAGATCCTTGACCCCAACCATAACAACCTCCTTTCACCTACGCAATCCACGAGCAACCGCAATTCAGTATTAAACCTCGACCCGACACAGTAATACTTCTAGATGTCTTCCACCAGACACGTCATGTCTCTATCAACTCATCAGGTCTGATGAGGTGAAGTTCCATGTGAGAAGAATTTGAAGTAACATTTTTATTTTTTATTAAATTAATAAATTTTACTTATACATTCTACTATTTATTTACTTCAATCATTTTGTTTTCTATATTACTCCATATTTATTAATGTTTTATTTATTTAAATCATTGCTTTACAGACTAATATTGAACATCAGATGAACCACGCCATATAAAAAACAATACCTTCGTTCTAATATATAAGAGTAATCTGATAAGAACATGTCAATAAACTGCATAAAGAGACGTTCCAATTTGTAAATCGATCATCGATGCGGAACGTGAAATTATATTTTAAATATTTCATATTTTATTATCTTATTAAAATTGTGATTTGACGGAAAATATTAAAATATTAACCTAATTCACAATATGACGCAAATATGCTACCTCTTTCTTCGACAATTGTAGGCAGAAGTTTATTTGTACCTGTTTTTGCAAATATCCACAAAATACTGAAGTAACATAGCATGACTTAAGTGGTCACATGTTTTTGTCACTGCTGGAGTAATCTATTTAAATCACTGTAGGTTTTAGTGGTTTCTTTATGGTCAAAGCCTTACAATATAACACGAGTCCAGGACTCGTGTTGCTTTGACAGGAAACCGACTGTATGTGTATATAAGGCTTCTCTATACGCGTAGTAAATGCAAGGACGGATGTGGTTCTGGTGGAAAAAGACGCATTTGTAATTCGTGATTGCCATGGTAACATTCCCTCAATTATCTCAAAAAGCTGACGTATGGAAATGACCGATTTTATTCAAAATTGTTCAAAATACTATATTTTAATGTAAGCCCAGGTGAAGAACGTGTAGACTCCACAACCCGAATTATAACCTTTACCTTCGCCATGGTGTACCATCCAAGAATTTCCGTGACGGACACGGGTAATACAATGTACTGTTATTTGTAGATGACGTAAAATGCACGTTCGTCTTGAAATACGAAAACAGTTAAGACCCGATAAAATGTGAAGCAAACGCCATTACGAGTTTCTTTATAAGAAAAGTTCAAAACATGTTTTCTCGCGTAAGTTGTTGAGAATGACCTTACGTCCAAATTTCTTACGTAGCAGGCCTACAATTTACATTACAGTATTCCGCCCATACCCTGTTTTACGACCCGATCTCACGCCGTTAGCTTCAATCCTGACTTTTATGATATTAGGCAAAAATACTAGCTGTCATGTTGGTAGGAATTCTTGATCACGTGTTATTATTTTGAAATACTGTAACTCCATGAAACAGAGTCCTTAGTCTTTTATTCATTAACTTGTTCACTCTGTCCTTGAACCGTATTGTTTATCTTGTTCAGAATAACCCGCCATTGGGCACTGCCTCAAACCGGTATATTTAACTCCAGATTCTAACAACCTGTTATAAAAATTCATTTTAATATTATCCTCCTATATACGCCGAGGTCTCCGAAGTGGTATGTTCCCTCCACGTTTTTCGGCCTCCTCCCCGCATATCCTTCATCTGACCACCAAAATTTGTGTGTAGAGTATATTATTCCATCACAATTGGAGCTAAAGTTACAGAATACACACACAAAGTAAGACAAGTAATAAATAATACAGTTTTCCGTACTGACGTTTTTAATCTTACAATTTTTACATACGTATTAAAGGGGGAGAATGATTATGCTCTTTGGAACTAGACGATAATATTTCAGTCTTTTTCTGATGCTCTTCATTAATGTAATCTTGATTTATAATTGAATTTCCCAAATGTTTGAAGTTCGACGCTTTTAATGAATAATTTTTTTAGCTCCGTTTATATTATGATGAGTTGAAGTTCTTTTAAACTGGTAATCTTTATATTCAATTCATTTTATTTATTTAAGTGTTTGCCAACAGCAAGAAGCCAATAACAGGCAAGCACTGATAATACACACAATAACAATAACATAATGAAAAATATTACACAGATTAACTAAACATATACATGTACAGTATTAAATATAACAGACAAACCCAAAATAGAAACAATATTATACGCAAGACGATGGGGCATGGAGAAAACTGCAAAATGAGTTTAAAAATCTGTACTGCTCCCCCAGTATTGTCAGGGTGATTCAGTCGAGAAGAATGAGATGGGCGGGACATGTAGCGCGCATGGATGGGACAAGAGGTGTGCACCGGGTACTGGTTGGGAAGCCTCAGGGAAAGAGACCGCTGGGGAGACCTAGACGTAGATGGGAGGATAATCTCAGGCGGGATCTATGGGAGATAGGAGTTGAAGGAAACTGGATTCTGTTGGCCCAGGACAGGGTCCGGTGGAGGGCTTTGGTTAATTCGGTGATGAACCTTCGGGTTCGGTAAGCCATCTGGTTGGTTGGGTCCACTATTTGGGAAGCCTGAGGGGAAGAGACCGCTGGGGAGACCTAGACGTAGATGGGAGGACAATCTCAGGCGGGATCTATGGGAGATAGGAGTTGAAGGAGACTGGATTTTGTCGGCCCAGGACAGGGTCCGGTGGAGGGCTTTGGTTAATTCGGTGATGAACCTTCGGGTTCCGGAGGCCATCTGGTTGGTTGGGACCACTATTTGGGAAGCCTGAGGGGAAGAGACCTCTGGGGAGACCTAGACGTAGATGGGAGGATTATCTCAGGCGGGATCTATGGGAAATAGGAGTTGAAGGAGACTGGATTTTGTCGGCCCAGGACAGGGTCCGGTGGAGGGCTTTGGTTAATTCGGTGATGAACCTTCAGGTTCCGCAAGCCATCTAGTTAGTTAGTTATTATATACACAGAGAAAAATAAATGAAGAAATATATTATTAATATTGTTTATTCTATTCCGTGGATTGTGTATAGAAACTGCGTACAGACTTTGACAAAGCGTCTGCATGTGAAGTTTGTAGTGAAGACGGAATGATGCCTTGAAGGCAGAGAGGTGTAAGTACCAAAATTATATTATTGTCATTCAGAGCCAGTTTTGCATGAAGCCTTCCACCCCTTCTGTACAATTTCCCTCCACCATTAGATTTTCATGAAACAATAAAGCTGACAATGTAAGGGAAGTTGTGGTACGCTTTCTCTTTCCGTCCCATAGGACTGACGATAGGCGTCTTTTATGTAGGCGCCCAACCATCCTCGATATTGCTGTCCCTTCATGTCATGTTTTACATTTAGGTCCCCGTCTCAATTACTGTCTTACGCGCTCCGCTAGCCAGAAAACTGTCGCTTTGATTAGGAAACGTCACAAGGACTTGATCCTTTGTGAGGCTGGCCACACACGCTGCTTGCACGCCAATTTGTCCGCGTTCGTGGGATTGAGGATGGAGGCAATATATTCTTCCGAAACGTTGAAAGATGGCCGTCATCTGGGAATTTGCGCCGTGTAATCTGGTAGATATTTACCAACGTTTCGGAGGTATTTTCTGCCTCCATCATCAGGGCGGTGAGTACACGGCGATACAACCCAGAAGATAGCCATCTTTATACTCGCTGCCGTAAGAAATTTAAATACCATTTTATAGTCGTATATAAGCTGTAAAATGTGGAGAAATCGTTCTTCAGGGAGTCTGAAGGGACGAGGCGACGAGGAAGACGTAGGTGGAGGATAATATTAAAATGAATTTGAAGGGAAAATGGAAGGGGTGTGTTTCTCTTCTTCATGAACATGGTAATGAAAATTTGGATTCGAAAAAAAGACGGGGAATTTTTTAACTAATTGAGCGACTATCAGCTTTTTACTGAAGGTTTCGTTTTTGGGGATAGGTAGTAGAAATTGTGTTATGGCCACAGGAAATGTCTTTGGTTCACATAGTACGTGCGCTTGTTTTCCTTCTACCCATAAGATAGTGACGTAGGCGAAACGCACGGTTTGGTCCCTTCTACTGTAACTAAAGAGTTTGGTGGACGTGGGAGGGCGGATTTCTTATCACAGACAACGTTTTGTTTCCATTTTCAGTAGATTTTTCTTTACGTTATCGTGTCTTCAGCGCATGAAAGAACAACTAACGCTTTGTACGAACTTTTGTTGTGATATCTTACATTTTTGTTGACGTGCCGGAGTCTGTGAAATTCCAAGAGAACGCAAAGAACAAAGTCTCCTACAAGCGTTATCAGTAATTTGATTCTGGGCAGACTTGACTTGACTTTGTTCCAATGAATGCTCGACCAATGAATGTCTAGGGAAGGGGCCGTTTTTTCTGATGAAAGTCTGATATTGAAGACAGATGATGGACGTTACCACAGTATGTGGCGGGGGAGGGGGGGTGAAAAATAGAGGGAGGAAGGAGCAAGGACTGTCTTGCAAATGATTGAAGACCTACACATTCTCTGTCACACTGGGCTTATGTTTTTTTTTGTGTTTAAAACGTGTCGTTCATTTTTGTGTGTGTTACATTTCGTATTCCTGACACTGTGAACGTGAACGTCACTGAAGACATGTAACCCGACACTGTTCATTGTGTATTTTGTTCGGCTGTCATATTTCTATGATTTCTACATCTTATTTCATTTTTGTAAAATAGTTTATCAAGATACCGCGTGTAGTTTGCCACAATCACCTTTAAAAGTGTATTTAATTTTCTCTTAACTGTTTAAATCAGGGGTACCAACCCGCGGCCCGCCTTGAACATTTTTCCGGCCCGCGAGATTCATCACACTTTTACAAAATATATTTATTTTTTAATGGCCAAAGTAGTGAAAACTAATGAATTAAAAAAATACATTATTTGTGCATACATATATTCAAAAATTATCTGTCGAAATTATGAGAAAAAATTAACTTTGATTTTAAAATAATATTAATATTAATATTAATAATAATATGGGGATATATAATTTTATATGTGGCCCGCGGAGTTATGATGCATTTCAAAAGTGGCCCGAAAGATCATTTGGGTTGGCCACCCCTGGTTTAAATCACAGTGAAATATATGTATGTACCACATTGAAATAAACTTCATATTGTCCACAGAGTATAATGGATTCCATATGATTCTCAGAATAAACATCGATTTTTTTCCATAGACATCATTGACCTGTTACATTTGTAATTGTGGCGTGTTGTGTTTTGTTTGAGGTAGTGTCTGGATTTTTAATTCAAAAAGGCAACAACGCACAGGTATCATGATGAAAGCCATCGCTAAGGTAGGAAGTTTCTGCGACCGAACAACTCGATCAAGGTTTTCCATAGTTTTTTATGTAAAATTTCGTGCCTATAATGCAGTCCTCGCAATATTAACATAATAATTCCGCCCTAAAATTGCTTTCCATGTTAACTTCAAAAGTTTTTTTCCCAAAGTTGATATCAGAGTTCAAAATGGTGTACGAATAAAGTTTGAACCCGCTAAAAATCTCTTCTTGATACAGTTTTCGTCTTTTACTTGTACTTACCTTTAGTAGAAGGACGAGCGGGTACTGCCTGGAAACCTTCATAGCCGTAAATTGATCTATCTTGCCGTGTCAAATGTGTCTTCAACTTCTCCCAGTTTTATTCTGTCTCCCGTTTATCACTGTGTTAAAGTGTTAAAGGGATAGTGTCGTCATGGCTTTGCAGGCCACAAGTACCAGTATCAAATATGTCCCTCTACATTCTCTTCGAGGTCCTGGTTAATTACGTCATTGAGATCGAGACCGAGAAGTATTGAAATAAAACTAGAATAAATTACAGACCATCTTGAAAGATATTTATTATTAATATCCATGTGAGGAATACGAGCGACGAATCATTAATTTTTTGATAATTAAGCTTGTTTGTTTGTTTGTCGTCAGTCTTTCGATTGCTTTGATGCGGTCCTACGTTTTCGCCTATCTTGCGCCAGTCTCTTCATTTACAGCTCACAGCTTCAAAAAATTGCGTCACATGTTCCAATCTTTGTCTCCCCCTACAATTCCTCCCTTCAACTGTTCCTTCCATTACCAAATTAACCAATCCTGGGTGCCTCAGAATGTGTCCCACCGTCCTCTCTCCTCTTCTCGTAAGATTTTTCCTTCGCCTATCCTGTCTAAGACCAGCTCATTTCGGACTTTATCAATTAAGCTTACTGTCTGGGATATTTGCTTGGCAGGAACAAATTGCTTTCTCATATGTGATGTTTATTTTAAATGGGACTTTTAAGTGAAGAATATTTAAATGGATTTGTATTGTTTTACCAAAACGTTCCTCTCTCATATGCTAATGAACTAACAGAATGAATGATATAAAACATATAAAAACCAGCTCTATTCTCAAGGACTTTATTTTATGGATTACATAATTCATTCCTTCAGCGCACTGTAATCGCGTTTTGTTTTAAGTTTAAAAGAGCGCCATATTTGAACTTTGACGCAAGTCAATTAATCCTCTCCCTCGCGTCCTTTTTCCTTTCAGATTTTTTAAATATTATGCTATAATCAAAGAGAATATTTTCCAAGTGGCCATACCGTCCTGGCTGAAATTTGTCATATTTTACTCAGTACCTCCACGCAGGCGCCGATATAGTACTTTGAGTTAGGCCCCTACCTTCTACGTTCTTTCGTGTTCCTGTGTTTTCGCTGGTTATCATATCATCGCTTGCTTTCTTTAATCTTACATGACTGTAACAGAAACTATATACACGTTGTTTCTATGTACAAAGTCTGAAACGGAGAACTGTTGAAGTAATAGCACGCGCGTGCGCACGAACACACACACACACACAGGTACAGTTAAGTGACATCTCGAGTGTCCGGAGGTCAGCTGACGGTCGTGTCATCGTTTTATGTCGTTTACGCATGACTCAACTTCGTAGCTACCTCGTCGCTCAAAGGAGTAAAGTCCCCGCCGTTTATGGAATCTTCGTGTTCACAAGAACCACGGGCAGCTTCCTGAGCTGTATGAATCCAATCAGCAGCTCCCCACCATATTTCTTTTCGAGCATTTTTTTTTTGTTTTAGCTCAGAATAACGTCGAATGACAAGAAGATTAAGGAAGCGTTTATCGGACTGAGATTTGAACCTGGGACATCTCAAATTTGATAGAATACTAACCAGTACGCCGCTACGTTCCGTAGGATTCGTTTTAATATTATTCGAAGTCTCCTAAGGGACCCTTCAACTCTCTGACCATGACTTTGTTTGAATTGTGCTCATTTCCCCATGTGTGTTACATGCTCCGCCCATCTCATTTTCATTGATTTTTACATCTTACAATACTTGGTGATGTTCCACCTGATAAGGCTCTTTTAATGAAGTAGATTAAGCGGAAATTATGTCTGATAAGCGAATAGCATTTGGAATTTCATGAGAAGCTGAGATGGAATGATCAGTTAAAATTTACAGTGCTACTTAAGGTTCTCACGGTGGCAAATAAGATTATTACGGCCTTCTGGTGTACTGCGCCCCGTACTCTTATAGACTTGACCGACCGACGTTTCAGAGTCGCGTACTACTGCCTACGTTATTACGGCTATCATCGGGCCATTGCCTCGATGATGGTGGAAATAAATACCTTTGAAACTTCGCTGAACTTCTACGAGACTTCAATGCTCAATATTAGAGATATTTCTCAGATGTTCTAAATCACAGGTTCTGATTAAATGTTCCAGCGTGTGTTTATTTAGGTTCTAGTAGTTTGTATTGAGATAAATACCTCTCGACATCTCCGCTTCGCCTCGTCCACGGCTTTCTGCGCGAGTTATTTGCTAAGCTGCGCGTTTGTGACGCTGTCTTAGTAAGCCGGCATCTCAAGGCCAGCAACTCTAATTAATTAACCCTTTGAAGCCGAAGATCGTCTGAATATTATTTATGAATTCAGTCCGTACCGCGAAGAAAACACTACACCTCACCATTACGAAAATCAGCTGGTTAACCCTTTGAAGCCGAAGCTCGTCTTCATAATATTTACGAATCCAGACCGTACCGCGAAGAAAACACTACACCTCACCATTACGAAAATCAGCTGGTTAAAAGACGTTTTATTATTTCAAATGTCTCCGCGGGCAACAAATAAAGAAGCAGGGATTGGGGAGGTGACGAGTACAAAATTTTGTTTGGGGAACGCGAGTGGAAGAAGCCACGTGGAGGACCTCGGAGCTGATGATGGATGTCATATTAAGTGGATCATAAATCCGGGTTTCGTGAATCCCGGAGGGACAGTTGCGTCTTGAGGAAGGACTCTGCTCGGTGGAGCTTGAAGGTCCTTTAGTTCACATCAGAATTGTTGCTAGGAGCACACTAAAAGACGACGGCCCTGATGACGGAGGCAGCAAGGACGTCCGAAACGTCGGTAAAATTCTACGAGACTGCACGGCGTCATCTTCAGAGTCACCGCCGTGAAAGCCTCGAACCTAAGCGTCTTAACCTTCACGCATTTAATCGTTTTGCGTTCCAGCGTCTTTGACCGTTGAACTTTGTGAATTGGAACCTCGGAGCGAGTCAGTTACCAGACGTTTGACGGAATTGATGGGAGCAGGTCGCGTACAGTGCACTCCAAATAAAATATCACCACGTTATGTAGCACGGGAAAGTCGATTTCATTAAACTACACATCACTAGAAAATTAACACCGCGGAGAGTATTAGATAATTTTATCTTCTGTCCTCTTCCAATTCTTCCACTCCTCACATATCACTCGATTCATCAACTACCGCTGCGGTTGTCCACTCCATTATCTTCGATTACGCCTTCTTGCTCATAATAAATCTGTTCTAGTCTTTCCACATGCCGACATACATTCTCCCATTCCTCTTGCCCAATTTCTTCGACTCTCTGGCGACACAGACGCTCGACGTCCTTAATTTTAAATGTCGTGTTCTTGCTTGCAACCCATTGTCTTACATTTGCCGAAATAAGTTCAGTGGGGTTTAAATCGGGAAGTCTCAGCACAGGACGTTCTTTGTCTGCTAAAATCTGACCAATCACATATTGTTCGTTCTTTGGCTTAATTAATTTGATTAAATCGTACAGTTGTCACAAAATACGACGAAGATTTTCAATAGCCAGGCTTCAATTTCGTCCGTCTTTGAGTGAGACGTCGGTGGTTTGTCTGTCTGAGTGTTGTGATACGAGGCGATGTCAATGGCCAGAACGGAGTTTGGTTTTAAATTTGGTATTAGCAATGTTTTCAACCAAGGGGCAGAATTTTTACTGTGACAATTTCTCGGCTCTGACTGCGTAATGTTTTGGAACGAGCAGGTGGCGTGTTGTCAACCCAGCGCAGTCACAAGACAGCAATTATCGGGCTTCTGCACTGACCGACGGAAACTCCTTCCTTCCTTCATTGAGAGGGCTCTCCCTGTAAGGTCAGCGGCCATGGTCGGTGGATCCTGTTCTAGAAGTTATAATGCTGTTACGCGTTTGGAGTTTTTGTGCGCCTGAGGAAGCACACGGCATGAGGTAAAGCTACGGGGCGGAAAGACGCTTCAGAAGTGGGGCGTGACAAAGAAACGTCGAGGCAGAGCAGATCGATCGGTGTTCGGGAGAACCCGAAGATTGATCGATGTGAGGCCGTCGCTTGTGCCGGTCTTGCAGGCATTTTTGCTTTGCTGTCTCACCTTTTATTTACGAAGTTACGGAAATTCGTTAAACTTTTTCGATTCCGTTCACGTGTATCGGAAAGCGAACAGTTTTCCTCCGTGTCGGCGAGTAACATCAGAGACCGGAAGAGTGCATTCCGTCACAAAGGAATTTCTGTGGCGGATTTGTTCGGAAACCTGATGTTAGTTCATTTATGCCTTGACAGATCGGAAAGTTGGATTTAGCCGCAAGATGGCTGTCTCGTAGAAGTTTACCGACATTTCGTAGGTCCTCGATGACTCCGTCATCAGGGCGACGGGGAAATTGTTCAGCGGGACACGTGACATTGATGATCGTCGTGAAAGTGCCCGGAGCCGTGCCGGAGGATTCGACGTCTTAAGTGACGTCTGAGGCAACCGGATTATTTGTGTATGGAACGCGTCAAAAACTGTTATCTCGTTTTCTATCAAAAACGCCAAAGATCAGGATATATAACGCAATAATTTTGCCTGTTGTCTGGTATGGTTGTGAAACACGGTCTCTTACTTTCAAGGAAGAACGTAGATTACATTTGTTTGAAAATAAAGGCGCTCAGGAGGATATTTGGACCTGAGAGAGATGACATAAATAGGGAATTTAGAATATTAACATAACGAATTGTAAACATAGCACAGTGAGGATAGTTAAATGTAACAAAGCTCCGATGGGCTGGACATATAGCACGCATGGGGAGAGGCTAAGGGGTGGTAGGGAATTCTTCTGGAAAATGACCACTGGGCAGTCCAAGAAGAAGATGGAAGGATAAAATCAAGATGAATCTTAGGGAGTCGGCCGTGAGGATGGCAAATGGACGGAGTTGGCTCAGGATCGTGTCTGATCGCGGGCTTTGGTGTTGTCGGCGTTGGACCTGCGGGAGTTAGTTATATTATGGTGAAGATGAACGTAAATATTGGCGAAGAACACGCGGTTAACATCTCCACAGTGAATCACCGTTCATCGCTTGTGCAAGCGTCGGGGAGTTTCTTTATGACAGTTTATTTCTCTGGTTATTGATAGAATTTCTGCGAAACTTCCGACATCTCCGGTGGGCGTTTTTGCGCTGATTCAATATAATTTTGTGCGGCGTGCTGACCGCGTCCCACTGCTTCCTCGGAAACGGCTTCTTCCGCAGTTGGCGAAACGCGAAGTCTGTTACACGATTAGGACTTGTTCCCATGTCTGGCCGTTTTCAATTCCCGAGGTCAAACTCAGCGTCGTTACGCGAATTATGCTTGAATTTAAATGACGCTGGTCCGAACTCCCCGGGGTGAAATGTTGCAGTGGCCTGTGAAAGAATCGAGCTTCGAGAAGTTCTCTGATGACGAGCTGAGTGACAAGCGGTCGATAACTGCTAACATCTGCCTTACCAACATCGCAAATGGCTCCGTTGACATGTGTACGTGCTCTTCGGAAATCCATCTTATTTGATCCGTTCCGTGTCTGGAGTCTTACTCAACTTCCTGTGGCGCCTGACGGGAAGTTGAGGCACCGAAGAGGGAAGTGTGTTGGGGAGACGTCGTCAGTCGATCCAGCGCCGTTTAAATGCGGTTCTCTTTCAACAGTAAACCAGCTCTGACTTCCTCTCTACCGAATGACTTTCGAAACTCCAGGTGAACAAATTTCGAAAAAACCTTTTGATATTATTTGTTGCATAACCTAAAAATACGATGCTCCAAATATTTTGATAAATACAGCGCACAAAAGTGTTTTCGCTCCGTCAGAATGCGATTTACTTTGGAGAAACGCACGTCTTTACAATTCGAATACGAAAAACGTCTTTAAGAAAATATCGTGTTTTCGCTCCTTTTCTCGCGTGATGGTTGACTTCTTCGAATTTCTATTAGTGTCACTGCCGCGTTCTTGCAGTTGATGTCGAATGAGAAGCCATTTTACTGTCCTGCAGTAGCGACTGACTCCATAATAGACGGGAGAGGCAGTCATTAACTTTGAAAGGAACGAGGTAATTAATGCTCCTTCAGTTTTCAGGGACACACAGCGTCGTCCTTATTAAGACTGCGACATCCTGAACGCCGCGCTGCAAAGAAATCTCAAGGTGCAGTGGTTAGCACTCCTCCTCCCACATGGATCGCACTCAGCTAGGTTCTTGGTCCGTAGAGTCGATATTCCGATGTTTCTGTGCAAGTGTCACGACCACGTCCACTTTTTACTCGACGTAACACAAATTAAGAAGCAAAATTATTACCTTCTGCGGCGTCCACTTCTACACCCCCTCGCCCCTCTTTACCAGCGTCAATTAGAGCTTCTGTGTTTTATTCAGGCACTCCCAGCAGATTTACGTCATCAGCGCAGACCCATTGAATTTTGGTCTCGCCTGGTTCACTTGGACATTGCTAATTGCATGTTCTGACTCAAGGTTAAAAAGCAATGGAGATAAAGCATCGCCTTCTTTTAGAGCGTCTTGAATAGGAAACTGTCAGACATGTTTACCCGTACGGACTTTTCTATGGGGTTCATTTAAACACATTTTAATGAACCTGAATCACTTCATGGCTCTGCCAAACTCAATGAGAATATTTGAGAATGCTTCTCTCCTAACTGAATCATAGCCTTCCACTTTCCTGTGGAAATATGAGGTACTTGAAAGACTTTGCAAGCTTCAGTCTGAAATCAAGGGATTCGTGGATGGTGACGGTTCAGAAAGCTGATGAACCAGCGACATAATGCTCACATTAATTATCAAATCTTCCCGTATTCTGAGAGAAATTACCCACCAAGAAGAAGTACAGTCACAACTAAAAGCTTCCCAGCTCCTCTCGTGTTCTCGGTAAGTGTAAGCGACTGGCGCGAGTTTTGTTGATCTTGATCTGGGTTGGGCGCCATCGGTGCATGAGCCGTGAAGTAGAACCAGCCACGCCCCCTCCTTTGACGATCATGGGCCTCAGGCACTACAGTTGCATTTTATTTCGAATCCGCAGGTTAGGTCAGGTCAATAATTCTGCCTGTTGTTTTGTATGGGTGCGAAACATGGTCTCTCACTCTGAGGGAGGAACACAGATTACAGGTGTTTGAGAATCGGGTGTTGAGGAGGATTTTGGGCCTAGGAGGGAAGACGATGGGGCGTGGAGAAAACTGCATAATGACGAGCTTAAAAATCTGTACTCCTCCCTCAATATTGTCAGGGTGATTAAGTCGAGAAGAATGAGATGGGCTGGGCATTTAGCGCGCATGGATGGGACAAGAGGTGTGCACCGGGTACTGGTTGGGAAGCCTGAGGGGAAGAGATCACTGGGGAGACCTAGACGTAGATGGGAGGATAATCTCAGGCGGGATCTATGGCAGATAGGAGTTGAAGGAGACTGGATTTTGTTGGCCCAGGACAGGGTCCGGTGGAGGGCTTTGGTTAATTCGGTGATGAACCTTCGGGTTCGGTAAGCCATCTGGTTGGTTGGGTCCACTATTTGGGAAGCCTGAGGGGAAGAGACCCCTGGGGAGACCTAGACGTAGATAGGAGGATAATCTCAGGCGGGATCTATGGGAGATAGGAGTTGAAGGAAACTGGATTTTGTTGGCCCAGGACAGGGTCCGGTGGAGGGCTTTGGTTCGTTCGGTGATGAACTTTCGGGTTCCGTAAGCCATCTGGTTGGTTGGGTCCACTATTTGGGAAGCCTGAGGGGAAGAGACCTCTGGGGAGACCTAGACGTAGATGGGAGGATAATCTCAGGCGGGATCTATGGGAGATAGGAGTTGAAGGAGACAGGGTCCGGTGGAGGGCTTTGGTTAGTTCGGTGATGAACCTTGGGTTCCGTAAGCCATCTAATTACTAATTAGTTAGGTGGGTGTCGTATTTTACACAGCCCCCCGGTATTTGCCACCGGAAGGACGCATTGGGTTACCGCCGTAGCCACGCGTCGTCATTTTTATTGCGACAGGAAATACCAAGGTTCATCTCGGATGAGCTCGCGTGGCCATATAAGGTGTAGTGCCTAGCGTAAACCACGATGACGCCTGTCAGAATCGTACCATTCGGGCAATGTGCATAAAAAAAGGGTTAAGAGCCCGCCAGTTCTTGTGGAGACGAGATGTAAAAAGACACCTTGTCGCCCAGATGTTCGTAATTCTTATCTTCTGCGAGTAACGTCTGGCCACTGCATTCAACTAATTGGCCGGAACGTGTCTGGTTGTATTTTGAGTTTTACTTGAGTTTAATTAATTTGATTTATGTGCCCTAATTACTTTCCTGGGTTAACTAATCATCGTTTGCTTTATCGTTACTCGTGTTATTAATTATTGTTTTCTTGGACTGTGACTAATTAGTGGGCAAGGCAAACTCTCTTGTCGCCTCCCTTAAAATTCATGTACAGAACAGTAATTATAGTGTAGCTAAGTCGGTTTGCACGTTCTCTGTCCTGAGGACGTGCAACGGCCGAATTGGCCACGGCGACGGAGGTAATTAAGTTCGTCGATTATCGTAGTTGCGTACAGACACAAATATTGGTTAAAACATCTCAGATTCAATTCGCAATCGGCCTTTGGTTGACACATTGCACTTGGTGAGTTTCACTGAACTACGTTGGTAACACTTGATTTGCGTTTTCATTTTCACACGTTGGCTGTCGTGCCTGCCCTCCTCCTGCGTTCCTCAGTCCACTTATGCGTGAAATACACGAAGCATTTGCGTCTCCTGCCTTCCTATTAAAATCAGAATTGTTGATAGGAAAGACAAAGAACGGTCTTCGTAGTTGATGATCGTAACATTACAACAAATGTTGAACTGAGCCGTCATCCACTCTCACGCGCATGCGCCACCAACTCACAGCCACGCATGCGCGCGCATACAAATTACAAACCAATTAAAGGTGCAAGGCATGTTTCGGATGAATGTGTAGGTCTCGGACGCAATAATGGAAGGTTATAAATTTTTTATTGGCAACAGATGGCTTTCTAACGACGCACTGTCAATTAAATTACGTATTCTCGTTGCAAATAAGTTTGACGTTTTGTATTCTCGTCATATGATCAGCCAAATCAGGAAATGGCAATGTCGTGTCATCAGTCAGCCTGCAAGTTTGGTTTCAGTGATTGCTTGTTAAAAACACCTTCCAATTTCCCATTTAGATCCGAGATCACGTACGCTGATGGTGGTATATTTATAGTAGACCAGAGCAACGCGCTCCTTTCGGAGCGCGTTCTCTAATCTAATATTCTACGTCTTTACGTCGCTGTTCTTGTTCAGTCAACTTTCTACGTCCATCCCCACCCTTGCAAATCTTCGTCTTAAAATCGATCATAATAGTTTTCGTAATCGTAATATATCGAATGAGTATCAGTTTACCTTGTTGAAGTTGTTGGAGTCGGTACTTCAAATACTTGATGACGTCTTCTTTCACTTTTCTTGATGTTTTAAGCCAACTGTCAGTCAATATTCAAGAATGCGGTCTGCTGCTTCTGGAGCAGTGATAATGCGACTGGCTTGATATTTTTTGATTTCTTTGTTGTGAAGCGTTATTTGTTTACTCGGCATTGTTGTGTTTCTATACCAACACAACAATGCAGAGTATAAAAAAATATCTGTTGACATTGTTGATTGATGACGTAATTTATTGACGACGACGAAATCACAAATTTTTATAGTAAAAATAAAAAAAAGATATTTCAGCTACCACAGACCCATCTTAAGCGTAACTAATTCAGGTTAAATAAGCAAAGTCTTAATCAAACTTATCTCAATTGTAAAGCATGTATGAAGGAAATATTTAGCAGAAAGCCAGTATATAAACTTCCTTTCCGTAAAGACGTATTTACGTCAAATTCTCCGGAACCGTGGTTCCACTATCACTTTTTTTTTTTTTGGGGGGGGGTGTCTACTCGGTCGTGACTCTGCGTATGCACTTTCGGTGCCCACAACGAAGCTGAAAGCCAGGGCTGGGGCTCCGACGTGCTGGGAGTGGTGACGAACTCCTGTAATCCAACTACTTAGAGGCTAAGTGTTGAGAAATGACTTGAGGTTGGGAGTTCTGGTGTTTTGTGTCCCACAGCTAAGCTCGGTATCAATATGGACACCCTGGGGGAGCCCGGGGTGGCCAGGTTGTTTAAGGAGGGGTGGATCGGGCCAGAGAGGAAACTCACCCGTATGATGCTGTAATGGGATCGCGCATGAAGACTGGGAGCTGCTTTAGAGCAGACCGGAAGTCACCTGTGATCGGAGCTACCGGCACCTGTACTACGACAACCCCGGCCCTGGGATCTTTTTTTTTGGGGGGGGGGGGGAGGATGAGCCATGTCTCATGGCTCGAGTAGCCTATCTGCTCTCTCGAAGTTCTTTGGAGTCGGCGGCTTCGAGACCCAGATGAGACAGCAGGGCAGACAGTCTGTGTGTGTGTGTCCGCCGGGCAGAGAACGACTCAAAGAGGGAGAGCTTGGAGACAGATAGGTCTGATATTTTTTGGGTTGTAACCCCCTACCGGAGCCTGAGCCTTGGGAGTTTGTTCTCCTTTTGAATTTATATATATTTTTATTAAATATCCCTTGTTGTTTAATCGGGGGTTCATTTATTAAGTTTTTTGGCTTAACCGCTATTACCATCCCACAACCGTACCACCTCCCGGCCTGGGATAATTTGGTCCAGTCACGAGAGCCAGTAGGGCTGAATTGCCACCTCGCAGATTTTGCAATTATGGAGAAGAATGTTCATTCCAAATTAAAACAAATATATTCTGCAGAGAACTTGTGAGACCTACTGATGTTTTAATACTCCAATTATATGATGAACTATCATTATTTATAAATTAACAATCATTCCATTTATTTAACTATTTCCATGCATAATTTATCAAATTTAACTTTAAATTCACATAATCTCTATGTATGCTTTTTAACCTATGAAAAAGCATTTTTTAAATATATATCATAATAGAAAATTTCAAAGCCTAACTCCACTAATCAAACATAAAAATGAAAACTAAAAACTAAAAGGTAGATTTCCTGTTCCACATTCTAACAAATATGAAATCTGAATATTCTTCAAACATGGCCACTCTCCAGCAATAAAACTTGGTTTCTGGAGACCACAGCCCAAAATTGGAAGAAATCTGTACAATATTTATGACAATGGAAATAAAACAATTATATCAATTATTTATCTTAATCCGTCTGATCACAATATAATTTTATTTAAAATTTATTATAATTAAGATAATAAAATATCATTCATGTTCCTTATCGATTGATCGATTTACATTTCGGAACAAACAAACAAACAAAACAATTACTTCTTTAAAACAGGGAAGGAAAACCCTGACAGAAAACCAAGGGTTGAAGGGGCTGCATAGGAATAGAGAAACCAATCCTTCTAAGGGAAAGAATCCTGAGTAAAAACTTCTGGAGGACTATGGGGGTTGGACATCGGGCTAAGAACCCAATTCTGGAAGAAGCTGACACACTGAAAGGGCCGTAGTGGTAAAGAAGAAGAAGAAGGACATGTAATGAAGAAATTCGAAACATTCATTTTGTTTGTATGTATTCTTCCTTTGTGTGTGTCTGCGTGCGCGCGCGAGCGTTTGGGTGTGTGTATGTGGCGTGGGGCGTGGGGCGTGTGGGGCCTGGTGTCCTGTCGTGTTGTATCGTGTGGTTTGGTGTGTTGTGTGGTGTGTTCTGCAGTCGTGTAGTGTCGTGTCGTGTGGTGTGCTGACGTGTCGCGTGGTGTGTCGTGTCGTGTCGTGTCGTGTGGCGTCGTGTCGTGTGGCGTCGTGTCGTGTGGCGTCGTGTCGTGTCGTATCGTGTCGTGTCGTGTAGTGTCGTGTCGTGTCGTGTCATGTCGTGTCGTGTGGCGTCGTGTCGTGTGGCGTCGTGTCGTGTGCAGTCGTGTCGTGTGGTGTCGGCCCACACCACAGTACACCACACGACACGACAGCACACGACACGACACGACGCGACACGACTGCAGAACACACCACACAACACACCAACCCACACGATACAACACGACAGGACACCAGGCCCCACACGCCCCACGCCCCACGCCACATACACACACCCAAACGCTCGCGCGCGCACGCAGACACACACAAAGGAAGAATACATACAAACAAAATGAATGTTTCGAATTTCTTCATTACATGTGCGCTTCTGCTCCAACCTCTTCTTCTCTAGCACTACGGCCCTTTCAGTGTGTGAGCTTCTTCCAGAATTGGGTTGGTAGTCCGATGTGCAACCCCCCCCCCCCCCCCCCCCCCCGTCCTCCAGAAGTTTTTATTCCGGGTTCTTTCCCTTAGAATGATTGGTTTCTCTATCCCTATGCAGCCCCTTCTACCCTTGGTTTTCTGTCAGGGTTTTCCTTCCCTTAGCCTTTGGGGATTCCTCCCCTACCCACAAGGCAGTGGGGGCAGCACTTATTCGCCAGGTCGCAGGACCTTCACTGGGTGTAGCCTGCCACCAGCTACGCTCCCACGCTCTCCGGTCTTGCCGCCTCGGTCCGGGACTGCCCCTTATTCGCAGCTAACCCTCATATCTGATGGACATTCACTATCCGCCACCTGTCGCCCGCCCAGTAGCTGAGGCTCGCCCTGGATTACATGTCTGCTACGACTGAAATAAAAAAACACGACGTTACGGATACGGATCTTACACATCTCCGTTACACTTTTTCGCCGAATGACCCTTCCGTGTAGACGTATTTACGTCAAAATTATTGCTTTATATTATGGAACTCTTAAGGTTCATTGTCGTGTTCAGATCATCCACCTACCTAAAGTCAATTGAATCTGTTAAATTTTGTGCGGTACATGTCTCAACCATCTCATACTCCTTGAATTAATCACTCTAAAATGTTAAATTGAATCATAAGTATGAAGTTCTCCATTGAGTAAGACACTAAACTAACACCCATTCGGAAGGGTTAGATTAGTGTCTCATTCAAGTGTTTTAACCCCTGAATGCGCAGTATGACTCGAATGAGTATTATTATCAGTATCAGATTACCTTCTCTCACTTTTCTCCATTTCTTAAATAGTTTTCTGTCGCTGTTCGGAGACGATGTGCTGCTTCTGGAGCAGTGATAATGCGACTGGCTTGGTATTTGTTTACTCGGCATTGTTGTGTTTCTATACCAATACAACAATGCAGAGTATAAACAAATATCTGTTGACATTGTTTGAAGACGTCACCTTCTGTCACCTTCTGTCACCGGTATCTAAAAGACAGACACAATTGAAAATATATAAATCACTTTATATTACTGTTAATTAAATTAAGCAATGAAGCTATAACACATCCATCAGTTATTTACCATTAGAGTTTCTAGAGTTCACCTCAGTGAACAATACAAAACACGTACGAATGTGTTCAAGGTTCTAAAATTTGAGTTTGTATTTTTCTGTGTTCATTGTACACGATTTTCAGATTCCGTAATACTACAGATTCATAAATGTAAGATATGAAATGTTGAAAGAGGAACTACGGTTCCGGAGAATCTGACGTAAATACGTCTCTATAATGTAATGTAATGTAATAATTCTTACATAAGATAAGTACCTGTGATATTCTAAAACGTTTTTACCAGCACAAAATTATCTATTCTACGACGCACTTATTCTACAGCCGATTCACAGCTCAGCGCTTTCCGCAATAACGAAAGCGGATTGTTGACGGCGGTAATGTAACACAACAATGCCGAGTAAAGAGATCACGTAACAATTAGTTTCTTAGATAACATAACTTCATTGTTATATTACCTGGGAAACGTCAAACTTCATTGATATGTTACCTGGGAAACGTCAAACTTCATTGATATGTTACCTGGGAAACGTCATCTGTTTATCAACAAATAAACAACAATGGTTACCTACATAGTTACCTTACATTACATTACATTACATTCATCTACCACAGACCCATCTTAAGCGTAACTAATTCAATTTAAATAAGCAATGTCTTAATCAAACTTTACTCGAATGTAAAGCAGGTGTGACGTAATTACGTCAAATTATCCGGAACCATGGTTCCACTGACAACTTTTTACATGCAAAACAAATTAATTAGAATAATGGCCGGTGTCAAAAGCAGGGTATCTTGTAGAAAATTATTTCGTAAATTTAATATACTTCCACTTGCAAGTGAATTTATACTCTGCTGTCTGTCATGTGTGGTGGAAAACTTAGATAAATTTAAAATAAATACAGATGTACATAATTTAAATACAAGATGGAAACATGATCTCTATGTGCCAAATCCTAACCTTACTAAATATCAAAAAGGAGTCTACCATACAGGTATCAAGTTATTTAATAATCTTCCACCAACAGTTAAAAGTCTTAGTTATTATATAAAGGTATTCAAGCCTGCATTGAAATATTACCTCTTCACTCACTCTTACTATTCCGTAGATGCTTTCATCTCTGCTGAAATTTTTTAAGCTTTATGTATATCTGTAATCTATACGTAAAGCAAGTTTTGCATTTCTTTTTAAAATTTAAAATTCTGAGGTTTTTGTATATTAATTTGTTAAAATCTTGAGTAAAAAACTAAACTAACCCCCCCCCCAAAGGGGTGGTTAGTTTTGTGTCTTACTCAAGTCTTTTAACCCCTTCCTTTCATTGTATTTATCGCCTAAATATAATTTAAACACAGAGGCGTCAGTTTTCGTAAGCAGTTTGACTCGAATGAGTATTCTTATCAGTATCAGATTACCTTGTTGGTGTTAGTACGTCTTCTCTCACTTTTCTTCATTTCTTAAATAGTTTTCTGTCGCTGTTCGGAGACGATGTGCTGCTTGTAGAGCAGTGATAATGCGACTGGCTTTGTATTTGTTTATTTATTACGTTATTTGTTTACTTGGCATTGTTGTGTTTCTATACCAACACAACAATGCAGAGTATAAACAAATATCTGTTGACATTGTTTGAAGACGTCACCTTCTGTCACCGGGATCTAAAAGACACACAATTGAAAATATATAAATCACTTTTATATTACTATTAATTAAATTAAGCAATGAAGCTATAACACACCCAACAGTTATTTACCATCACAGTTTCTAGAGTTCACCTCAGTGAACAATACAAAACACATACGGATGTGTTCAAGGTCGTATTTTTCTGTGTTCATTGTACACGATTTTCAGATTCTGTAATACTACAGATTCAGAAATATAAGATATGAAATGTTGACAGATGAACCACGGTTCCGGAGAATCTGACGTAAATACGTCTCTATAATGTAATGTAATGTAATAATTCTTACATAAGATAAGTACCTGTGATATTCTAAAACGTTTTTACCAGCACAAAATTATCTATTCTACGACGCACTTATTCTACAGCCGATTCACAGCTCAGTTCTTTCAGCAGTAACGAAAGCGGATTGTTGACGGCGGTAATGTAACACAACAATGACGAGTAAACAGATCACGTAGCAATTAGTTTCTTAGGTAACATAACCATTGTTATGTTACCTGGGAAACGTCAAACTTCATTGATATGTTACCTGGGAAACGTCAAACTTCATTGATATGTTACCTGGGAAACGTCATCTGTTTATCAACAAATAAACAACAATGGTTACCTACATAGTTACCTTACATTACATTACATTACATTCATCTACCACAGACCCATCTTAAGCGTAACTAATTCAATTTAAATAAGCAATGTCTTAATCAAACTTTACTCGAATGTAAAGCAGGTGTGACGTAATTACGTCAAATTATCCGGAACCATGGTTCCACTGACAACTTTTTACATGCAAAACAAATTAATTAGAATAATGGCCGGTGTCAAAAGCAGGGTATCTTGTAGAAAATTATTTCGTAAATTTAATATACTTCCACTTGCAAGTGAATTTATACTGTGCTGTCTGTCATGTGTGGTGGAAAACTTAGATAAATTTAAAATAAATACAGATGTACATAATTTAAATACAAGATGGAAACATGATCTCTATGTGCCAAATCCTAACCTTACTAAATATCAAAAAGGAGTCTACCATACAGGTATCAAGTTATTTAATAATCTTCCACCAACAGTTAAAAGTCTTAGTTATTATATAAAGGTATTCAAGCCTGCATTGAAATATTACCTCTTCACTCACTCTTACTATTCCGTAGATGCTTTCATCTCTGCTGAAATTTTTTAAGCTTTATGTATATCTGTAATCTATACGTAAAGCAAGTTTTGCATTTCTTTTTAAAATTTAAAATTCTGAGGTTTTTGTATATTAATTTGTTAAAATCTTGAGTAAAAAACTAAACTAACCCCCCCCCAAAGGGGTGGTTAGTTTTGTGTCTTACTCAAGTCTTTTAACCCCTTCCTTTCATTGTATTTATCGCCTAAATATAATTTAAACACAGAGGCGTCAGTTTTCGTAAGCAGTTTGACTTGAATGAGTATTCTTATCAGTATCAGATTACCTTCTCTCACTTTTCTTCATTTCTTAAATAGTTTTCTGTCGCTGTTCGGAGACGATGTGCTGCTTGTAGAGCAGTGATAATGCGACTGGCTTTGTATTTGTTTATTTATTACGTTATTTGTTTACTTGGCATTGTTGTGTTTCTATACCAACACAACAATGCAGAGTATAAACAAATATCTGTTGACATTGTTTGAAGACGTCACCTTCTGTCACCGGGATCTAAAAGACACACAATTGAAAATATATAAATCACTTTTATATTACTATTAATTAAATTAAGCAATGAAGCTATAACACACCCAACAGTTATTTACCATCACAGTTTCTAGAGTTCACCTCAGTGAACAATACAAAACACATACGGATGTGTTCAAGGTCGTATTTTTCTGTGTTCATTGTACACGATTTTCAGATTCTGTAATACTACAGATTCAGAAATATAAGATATGAAATGTTGACAGATGAACCACGGTTCCGGAGAATCTGACGTAAATACGTCTCTATAATGTAATGTAATGTAATAATTCTTACATAAGATAAGTACCTGTGATATTCTAAAACGTTTTTACCAGCACAAAATTATCTATTCTACGACGCACTTATTCTACAGCCGATTCACAGCTCAGTTCTTTCAGCAATAACGAAAGCGGATTGTTGACGGCGGTAATGTAACACAACAATGACGAGTAAACAGATCACGTAGCAATTAGTTTCTTAGGTAACATAACCATTGTTATGTTACCTGGGAAACGTCAAACTTCATTGATATGTTACCTGGGAAACGTCAAACTTCATTGATATGTTACCTGGAAAACGTCAAACTTCATTGATATGTTACCTGGGAAACGTCATCTGTTTATCAACAAATAAACAACAATGGTTACCTACATAGTTACCTTACATTACATTACATTACATTCATCTACCACAGACCCATCTTAAGCGTAACTAATTCAATTTAAATAAGCAATGTCTTAATCAAACTTTACTCGAATGTAAAGCAGGTGTGACGTAATTACGTCAAATTATCCGGAACTATGGTTCCACTGACAACTTTTTACATGCAAAACAAATTAATTAGAATAATGGCCGGTGTCAACAGCAGGGTATCTTGTAGAAAATTATTTCGTAAATTTAATATACTTCCACTTGCAAGTGAATTTATACTCTGCTGTCTGTCATGTGTGGTGGAAAACTTAGATAAATTTAAAATAAATACAGATGTACATAATTTAAATACAAGATGGAAACATGATCTCTATGTGCCAAATCCTAACCTTACTAAATATCAAAAAGGAGTCTACCATACAGGTATCAAGTTATTTAATAATCTTCCACCAACAGTTAAAAGTCTTAGTTATTATATAAAGGTATTCAAGCCTGCATTGAAATATTACCTCTTCACTCACTCTTACTATTCCGTAGATGCTTTCATCTCTGCTGAAATTTTTTAAGCTTTATGTATATCTGTAATCTATACGTAAAGCAAGTTTTGCATTTCTTTTTAAAATTTAAAATTCTGAGGTTTTTGTATATTAATTTGTTAAAATCTTGAGTAAAAAACTAAACTAACCCCCCCCCCAAAGGGGTGGTTAGTTTTGTGTCTTACTCAAGTCTTTTAACCCCTTCCTTTCATTGTATTTATCGCCTAAATATAATTTAAACACAGAGGCGTCAGTTTTCGTAAGCAGTTTGACTCGAATGAGTATTCTTATCAGTATCAGATTACCTTGTTGGTGTTAGTACGTCTTCTCTCACTTTTCTTCATTTCTTAAATAGTTTTCTGTCGCTGTTCGGAGACGATGTGCTGCTTGTAGAGCAGTGATAATGCGACTGGCTTTGTATTTGTTTATTTATTACGTTATTTGTTTACTTGGCATTGTTGTGTTTCTATACCAACACAACAATGCAGAGTATAAACAAATATCTGTTGACATTGTTTGAAGACGTCACCTTCTGTCACCGGGATCTAAAAGACACACAATTGAAAATATATAAATCACTTTTATATTACTATTAATTAAATTAAGCAATGAAGCTATAACACACCCAACAGTTATTTACCATCACAGTTTCTAGAGTTCACCTCAGTGAACAATACAAAACACATACGGATGTGTTCAAGGTCGTATTTTTCTGTGTTCATTGTACACGATTTTCAGATTCTGTAATACTACAGATTCAGAAATATAAGATATGAAATGTTGACAGATGAACCACGGTTCCGGAGAATCTGACGTAAATACGTCTCTATAATGTAATGTAATGTAATAATTCTTACATAAGATAAGTACCTGTGATATTCTAAAACGTTTTTACCAGCACAAAATTATCTATTCTACGACGCACTTATTCTACAGCCGATTCACAGCTCAGTTCTTTCAGCAATAACGAAAGCGGATTGTTGACGGCGGTAATGTAACACAACAATGACGAGTAAACAGATCACGTAGCAATTAGTTTCTTAGGTAACATAACCATTGTTATGTTACCTGGGAAACGTCAAACTTCATTGATATGTTACCTGGGAAACGTCAAACTTCATTGATATGTTACCTGGAAAACGTCAAACTTCATTGATATGTTACCTGGGAAACGTCATCTGTTTATCAACAAATAAACAACAATGGTTACCTACATAGTTACCTTACATTACATTACATTACATTCATCTACCACAGACCCATCTTAAGCGTAACTAATTCAATTTAAATAAGCAATGTCTTAATCAAACTTTACTCGAATGTAAAGCAGGTGTGACGTAATTACGTCAAATTATCCGGAACTATGGTTCCACTGACAACTTTTTACATGCAAAACAAATTAATTAGAATAATGGCCGGTGTCAACAGCAGGGTATCTTGTAGAAAATTATTTCGTAAATTTAATATACTTCCACTTGCAAGTGAATTTATACTCTGCTGTCTGTCATGTGTGGTGGAAAACTTAGATAAATTTAAAATAAATACAGATGTACATAATTTAAATACAAGATGGAAACATGATCTCTATGTGCCAAATCCTAACCTTACTAAATATCAAAAAGGAGTCTACCATACAGGTATCAAGTTATTTAATAATCTTCCACCAACAGTTAAAAGTCTTAGTTATTATATAAAGGTATTCAAGCCTGCATTGAAATATTACCTCTTCACTCACTCTTACTATTCCGTAGATGCTTTCATCTCTGCTGAAATTTTTTAAGCTTTATGTATATCTGTAATCTATACGTAAAGCAAGTTTTGCATTTCTTTTTAAAATTTAAAATTCTGAGGTTTTTGTATATTAATTTGTTAAAATCTTGAGTAAAAAACTAAACTAACCCCCCCCCCCCAAAGGGGTGGTTAGTTTTGTGTCTTACTCAAGTCTTTTAACCCCTTCCTTTCATTGTATTTATCGCCTAAATATAATTTAAACACAGAGACGTCAGTTTTCGTAAGCAGTTTGACTTGAATGAGTATTCTTATCAGTATCAGATTACCTTCTCTCACTTTTCTCCATTTCTTAAATAGTTTTCTGTCGCTGTTCGGAGACGATGTGCTGCTTGTAGAGCAGTGATAATGCGACTGGCTTGGTATTTTTTGATTTCTTTGTTGTGAAGCGTTATTTGTTTACTCGGCATTGTTGTGTTTCTATACCAACACAACAATGCAGAGTATAAACAAATATCTGTTGACATTGTTTGAAGACGTCATTTCCTGAAGACAACGAAAATCACAAATTTTTATAGTAAGAAGATTTTCCAAACTCTGCAGCTGTGTCGAGGTCATGCCTTGCCCAAACGAAGTCGTTTAGTTAGGTTTGTCTCTTCGGATTTCTTTCGTTGGCCTTGATTTTAAATCGATAGGAGGGCACTCATCCACTGATTCAGATCAGAATTTAGCAAAGATCTGGCCGTGGTAGATCGCACATTCGCTCTTTGGGCCTGTGGCCCGTAGCTTGAGATACTGTTCCATTAAACCACTTTTCAGTCTTGGGGAGCAGCTCCGGCCATTTCTGTGGGTTTGGTGGCAGTGGATTTTGCGTAACCACAGCGTTTCGACCTTTCTTAGCGCGATAAAAGTTGGTGAGATGCGTGAGTGGAGACAATGACTCGGTTTTCAAGTTCAGTACGGATAATTCTTATTACACAGACTCTTCAGAATATTATTCCGGGCTAGGTACGGGGCCAGATCCCTAAGTTTGCGTCCTATCGAAGAATCTCTATCCAGGTTAATGGCCTTCACCAACAAGCCTTCCTGCATCTCGCGTTCGCTCAGGCGAGGAAATTACTAGCGCCACTGGCTTGATTAATCTTATTTGCATCGTCCGTCTGGCTTCTCGATGAGAAATGACAAAGCTTTGTACAACCCTAAGGACTTCTTGAGACGTGCTGCTCAAATAGGAGAGCCGTGTACGTATTTCCTGGAATCGGGATTCAAAACAACGTGAAAAGAGCACCGGATAAGCCGAAAAACATCCACGGAGTCGATGCAGCAGCTCGGCCATCGGAGCGTAGCGTGATTGGTCTGGGTTCGTAGCCCGGTTCACACAGCGTTCGTCTACGAAGATGCGGGGAGCCTTTCCCTGAATATCGTCATAATCGTGAGTGGATTTAAGTGGCATGACTTGGAATATTCGAGAATTCCATCTCTCATCGTCTGTTCCATTTGGGTCCTAACTGAAAGTCTCACTGAAAATGGCATTGCTCTCGTATGCGAGACACAGAATGAGATTGCTGTGGCATCCCCCGGTTCTGAATGTGTGTTGATCCTCGGTGCTTGAACTGGTCCATCCTCCTCTCATCGAATGAATCAATATCGATAAGTCGATTCACTGGATTCTCATTACGCCTATAAAAGGGAATCTGCCCTATCAGAGCCACGTAATGAATAAACAATGCATCAGTGTTAGAGTAAATTAATGTGGAATTAACTTAAATTGTGTTGATCCTCAGTGCTTGAACTGGTCCATCCTCCTCGTCCATTGCTGATTCTTACTTTATGCAACGCGAAAAAGAAATTTCCAATTTTCGTACTCAGTTATTTGCTTAGACGCCAGAGAAACGTCAGCTTCGAGACGAGCGGCGTACATCCACCCCCTCCCCTCCCCGGCGCTAAAACTTCAATTTCCTCAGACGCCGAGGTAATTCGCCGATGTCACAGCAAACCCGCTAGAGCGTGCCCCAGGCGCTGAGGCCGGTTGAGCGTCTGTTCGCGACGCTTGGGAATAATTCGTACCCGTTCGAACGACGTGAGTGCGAAAAATAGAATTTGCTCTTTTCCGAGTCGCAAATCAGTGCCTAACTCGAATACGCCGTAACCCACAGACATAAGGAGATTGCATTTGAATGTATGAGAACATCCACTGCTCCTGCACTTGAAGTACAGGCAACACGCAGCACTTCACGTAGTTTTCCGCAGGCGCAGGCGTTTGAAGCGATAAGAATTCAGAGCCTTTTAAGACGGTCGTAATTCGTAAACGTGGGAGCTCGACTGAAGCTTCGAGCTTAAGAGAAATGTGATTCCTGCTAGCGGATGCCAGTGACCCTCATATGAAAAACGAAGGACATTCATTGAAATGAGCCGAGTTTATTTGCCCAAATCTTACAATAAGTAGATACATAAATGCTACTCATCAAAGTAATTGATTCTGAAATTATTGCTACTGGGACGAAATTACGAAACCTCGTCCATTTTATCTTGTGCCTGTGTTACGAAGGAGAACTTCAAATCATAAAACAAAACACGATCCTGCCCCCGTGTGCGTTAATGGCCGCGTACCAATGTCCTTACTGACGCGAACTTGGATTCATTTGTAGCTCTGTCCAGTTTCATGAAATTCGTATTTCTCTCCAAATAGTGCCCTTTTTTTATTGTTATTAAATCGAGGATGTGGACTGAGGACAAAACGAGAAAAGTCCTTCTTGTGGTCACTAAGGTAGTTCAAGGCCTGTGACTTCGCTCACAAAAGTACGCTGAGAATTCCCATCCAGCTTCTTTAATATCATTTTCATGTGATCTGACGTCAGCGTCAGAGTGTTCCAGTTGGTCTGTCCCCTTCTGGTTTTACGAATAGGATTTTCTCATGGTTTCTAACTAATTCTCCGTCTAATTATCATTTATTTCGTCATCTTAATAAAATTAGGGACCTCGTTATTTTGTAGTAGTCTCCGACCTCCTGCTGATTTATTCCTCACAGGCCCAAGCCAGTTTAAGAGACGAAGTTCCGAAGAAGACGACAGATAAATTATGGTCCATGAGATGCCGGAAGATAAGGTTTCAGAAGCGCATTCCCTGACTGTCGATTAAACTAATTTGTCTCGTTCCATGTGGAACGTCAAGACATTATTTAACACTCGCAAACTAAGATCCTTGCATGTCTGATGGGATTTTACGGGCTTCTTAGAATATACACGCACGTGTCGCATTTGCAAAAATTCTGTTTTAAACTGTTCACCTGCAGTTTGCTCAAGTGCAGAATTCTCTTCTGTTACTCATGCCGAAGCAACTGGAAATGGGTTCCGAAATCGTCGATCGTCTTACTCGAAGGCCGTAAAGCACGCGCGATCCAGCAAGCTTTTGTTAACGAGCAGAAAGCATCGTCAGTATCATTCATTCGCGTTTTCACTGGCGAGGCTAGAAGTCAGGTCTTCTTTTTTGTGTTTCCGATATTTGTTGTTAATTGGCATCGTGATTTGAAACTGGCTGTAGACAAGCAGACGTAACCTCCCCCCCCCCCCAAAAAAAAATAAACACGTACTTAGAAGAGTTTTATCTCCAAAAGTTTACCATTTATTCATATAAACATGGTTCATTATGTTATCCCTTAAATGTTCTGCTCTTAAAACCGGATATCTGTAATAAAACTTTGAGAGTCGCTGAGTTTCAGCCACGGATCTTATTTGGCTCAACACGGACTCAGTTGGAGATCGAACGCGAGATTCAGATAATGCAACTTTGCTGTTAATATACCTCCTGAATTTCCTGACTTGTTGATTAATGTAACGGAGACCGGAAGTTTTTCCGAATGAAGCCGTTAATCTCATTATGCAGTACAGATTTTGTGTACGCGTAATTTTGTGTTCTGAACAGACGTGTCTGAGAAAATTCGTGGTTTCAAATAGCGCTACTTAAGTCGTTGATGAACTGCGTTAGCGAACGCAGAAGTGAATTCGCTCTCTACTTTGCCAATCTGTGACCCTCCAGTCTCCGCCTGACATCTCTCTGATAAATTGTTCCCCTCTGGCAGGTAAATCACTGCTGTGGTTCCGATATCACGGGGATTTATCAGGGTTAATTTGCGGCACGTTCGCACTCAATATTCTGGTGTTGTTACGAACACGAGATATGTGCTGGATGTGCGCATGCGCGTTCGAGGTAATGGACATCAAAACAGTAATGACTGCGCGAATTCGATCCTTTATGACGACACAGATCATTTACCAATGCCTAGGCGTCTAGAATAAACGACGCCCTCAATCTCTGATCTCCATTTCCTTGCTGGAAAATTCTCGCGTTTCTCAGCTCTTAAAATGACAAAGTTCGCGAGTATGTAGAAATTCAGGCGTCGTGTTTCTTTGGAACGTGGCGTCAGGAAGGCTCGCGAAATTTGTGCGTAAAAACGGGATTTTTGTTTGGCTGAGGGTCAGGACAAAGGAGATCCATCTGGATAATTCTGGCTGAAGGTCTCCGTTATCGGGGGTAGGCATTTTGAAAGAGAGTCCCAGAATACGACTGATCGCAATTCTTTGTGAAGGCGAGAGAAACAAAGCGTTGGACATGTGCACGGGCAATACGGGCATATATCGCTCTTTGTGAGTGGACCAATCAGCGCAAAGGAGGTCTCCTGAAAAACACCCGTTTAGAGGCCGAAACTACGTTGTTGCAACTTCGCACCTGGTAACCTTTTCTGGTGTTCAAGGAAGGTTTGGATTTGTACGGACAGCGAAGTCTGCAAATGACGGCATTTCACGAGTCCTCGGATTGTTTGCATGGAAATACATGTTAAAAAAAAACAATTAGCATTCACTGGAAACCAAAGTTTGTCGCGCAGAGCGTGGCAACACTGAATGTTTCATGTCTCCTTGCTTGTTTCTCGCAACGTTTGATTCCTTCGACGTCAGAGTGCACGTGAGTGATGCAGGCCTCAGCCTCAAATTGTGCTGGAAAACATTTTTATGTTCCGTGACCTTCGTTGACCTTTTAACGACACACAGTTTCGGTTTTATTACTCTCAAGGACAACTGAGAACTGGGCTTGGACTAGACGACATGCACCCCGCATCCATTTCCACTTTGCCGGCAAGGAAGCCCACTGAAGCGAAATTTGACGCTGAAGCCGAAACACGCTCCAATGGGTCTCGCCCACTTCATGTGGGTATCGAATTCTCTTCCGCCACATCCGGGATTTTGAGGTCAGGACAGAAGCCTTTGAACGATTGGAATCCGGCCAAAGCCTGTCCAAAATTTCCTCGGCGTTTTCAGGAAATTCAAGTGACCGGAAAAACTAACGTCGCTGTACCAACTGCTAGATTATGAAGCGGCGAATCAAATGAATTGATGTTTATTTGAAATGAACTCGAAGCGATCGCGGATTTAATCAGGACTAGAAAATTGTCCGTGCAGAATGACGAGAAAACCGAACACATCATTTGGGAATAATTTTATTAAAGAGTGTAACGAAGAACATGTACAGTTTAAACCATCGTTTGTCCTTGCTCAATTGCGAAAACTGCGAGCGTCTGTTTTCTAGTTGTGTAGAATTACATGGAAGTGTTAACAGTTTCTTTCCTTGAACACAGAATTTAATATGGCTTAATTTTGCAGTCTCGACCAAAATCATACGTCGAGGTATAAAGTAACTGCACAAAGAACGCCGTGCGCAGAGTAGGCCACGGTTAAAATGAATGTCGTGTAGATCGGTGCCATGCATTCTTGATCGTGGAGATCTTTCAGTAAGGATAGCCGATGTTGCAGGGTCCATCCAAATACGCAAACACAAAGTAAGGTTTAGATCTGGCCCACACGTTTTTCATTTCCCAAACCGCATAACTGATATAGACTAAATTTGGTATTGGAGCCTACATTAAGAGTGGTCAGGTGAAATACATTTTGGCTTGTAGTTTCGGCTTCAAAGTTTTTACGTTGACATAAAATTGGTCTTCACGAACTTCGCGCTGTCTGGACTTTCATCGCTTGGCGTGGCGACGCATCGTTTACGACGTGATTCTGAGTGACTCCAGGCATCGTACTTGAGTCTTGGGAAACGTAACTGGAGCTTCTAAAGTCGGCCTTTCTGGAAGTAAAACAGGTTGGCTGCAGTCAGATTGGCGATTAACAATGTTTTACGGAATGCGACAAAAATCCTGTTGTCTCCCCCCCCTCGCCCCTTCCGGCATCGCCACTAGTGCGGTGATAATGTTCGCTAACAGAAAGTGCTTTGGATGCAAACGGGAATCCAGATAAATTCTTTGGATTATGACAAAGTGCGTTTCGCGGTGTCTGTACGAGTTTCAAACGGACTTGGGAAAAGTCACGTTTCTCTTCAAATTAGGCGGACGTACACGTAGCCCTCGATTTGCGCCGATTCAGAATAACGCCGGTTTTGAAACCAGAAAGCTAAAAAGTGAAAAGAATATATTTTACTATTATTTATAACGTTTTACAATATATCTCGTAATTCTTATATCGCTGATTTTGAATAAAAAAAATGCATTTACGTAAGTTTCGTTAACGCGAATTTGCTCCAATGAGATCGATGAATCGGTAAAAGTTGTTTGTGAAATGCAAACTTTTTCTCTTGTGCTAGGGCGAAGAGGAGTGTTGTGGCATCCATGAAATTTTGAAAGAAAGAAAGAAAGAAAGAAAGAAAGAATGAAAGAAGAAATCACGACAGTCCACACTACACGCCTTTTTTAAAAAAACATGACGATCCTGAACCAGGGACTTCGTCAGAGAACTCACGCCCCTTCATCACGCCATATTTTTTAAATTACCTTTATTTTATTTACGTTATTTCAGAGCTTTAAATGCAATGCCATTATTTTACTCGTCAATGTTTTGGTGCTGGGAACGCGTGTCATTGACTTCCCATTGATTTACATTATAAAATCGTTCCAATTTACACCGATTCGTCCAGGAACGCATCCCCGACGTAAACCTGTACTTGTGTTTTATGCACGTGGGATAAATAATTTCAATTAACGGACGGAAGAGGAAAGCCAAATGCGGACAAATGAAGATCAGATTACGAATTCATTGTAGCGAATTATTTAGCGCTCAGTTTGCCCCCCCCCCCCCCCCCCCCCCCCCCCCGCATGTCCGCTTTGGCCATGAGCGCTGGGCAGTTACGAGATCGTTGCGTAACTTCGTCATTCCTTTCTTGTGACACAATCCTCGGGGTCACGTCGTTGACCTAACAAGTGTCTCGAGCTCTTGCTTTCCGACGCTAGTCGCTTTCTGCAGTCAATTCCATGATCCAGCAAATGTGAAAAGACGGACACAATTTTATGCATTGTAATTAATTATTTCCAATTAATCAATGATAATAACTGTATTTTCCTCGTAACTTAATACATTCTCTTCATACGAATATAAACCCATAATTTCAAATGTTACTTACGAATTCTGAAGGCCCTCAGTGCTTGTTTGCTGTTTTAAAACGCGCTGATGCGACCATCGGCCTTTCTCTCACGCATATCGATGCGAAATTTTCTTTTGGTTTTTGTTAAATCTGCCGGCTCACCACAGAACAAATCTTTTTGTGTGGAATTTGCAGACTTTGATATGAAACTTTTTTAAGGGTTTATAAGTTACCAATCGACGACCGGTTTAGGAGAAAATCGATTAAGTTCGATTTAAGCTTCATGCAGAGTTGTCGTATTTGACCAATACGAAAGTAGGAAAGCCAAAATAAAACTCGCTTAGCCCCCCCCTCCCCCCCTCACACACACTCACACATTTTTATGAAAATCTTTTGCGTATTTTTTTAGTAGGACGAACAAGCTGCGAGCGTAGCATCCCGCAGATACAATGCGCTAACTCAGGCGAACCCTTCGCCATTAGTACTAAAATCATTAGAAAAAGGCTAGCAGGGATGGAAAAAAGCAAATCAATAGGGCCTGACAGCATTTCTGGGGAAATTCTAAAACTGGGTGGGGAAGCCATGATTCCATACCTGGCGCGATTATTGGACGTAACAATTAATAATGCCACTATACCAAGGGACTGGAAAAAAGCCATAGTGGTTCCTATTTACAAAGGAGGTGATCGATCATTGGTCACAAATTACAGACCGGTCAGTTTAACATCGGTGGTCTGCAAACAAATGGAACACGTTATAGCATCTTACCTGAGGAAAAACTGGGAGGAAAAGAATTGGTTATTCGAGGGTCAACATGGGTTCAGGCCGGGATATTCATGCGAAAGTCAAGTAATCACGGTTTGTCAGGACATTGCAGACACACTGGATAACGGAGGAAGGTTAGACGCGATTATAATCGATTTTTCGAAGGCCTTCGATTTAGTTCCTCACGATCGGCTGCTTATGAAAATCGCGGCATCGGGCGTGGACTCGAGGATAGTCGCATGGATAAGAGAATTTCTTTTAGGCCGAACGCAGAGAGTTAGAGTAGGAGGGCAATTATCAGAGGAAGTCAGAGTAACATCAGGAGTACCGCAAGGGAGTGTATTGGGTCCACTTCTATTCCTCGCGTACGTAAATGATATTTGGAGGAACATTGAATCGACTATTAGACTTTTTGCAGATGACTGTATAATATATAGGAAAATTATAAATAGTAAAGACATAGAAAAGATGCAGATGGGTCTGAACAGTCTGGGGGAGTGGGCGGTTGAAAATGCTATGAAAATTAACCCAAGTAAAAGTAAGGCAGTTAGTTTCACGAGAAGTCGGGTGAAGGAACCACCAAACTATTTGTTACGGGACCAAATAATTCCGGAAGTGAGCAGTTGTAAATACTTGGGAATTCTCTTAAGCAGCGATTTAAGCTGGGCTGATCAAGTAAATTATACGGTGAAGAAAGCCTGGAAGGCACTTCATTTTACAATGCGTGTTCTCAAAAAGGGGAATAGTAACACTAAAAGTCTAGCCTACACATCACTAGTGCGTCCGATTCTGGAATATGGGGCGGCGTGCTGGGATCCTTACAGGGAGGGGCAGATAAATGCGTTAGAACGGGTGCAAAGGAAAGCATGTAAATTTGCATATCACAGGAGCGATTCGAACTGGGAAACCCTGGCACAGCGTAGAAAGATAGCACGAATATGTGCTCTCTTCAAGGCGTACACGGGAGATCGGGCATGGAAAGCTATAGGTGACAGATTGCAAAGGCCATACTACCTGAGCAGAGTCGATCATATTCGGAAAGTTAGGAGCAGAAAACAAAGAACAGATATCGGAAAATATTCCTTTGTAAATAGGACCATCCAACTCTGGAACCAGCTACCTGCTGAGGTTTTAGGGACTCTCTCCTGTAAACCAAGTACGTTTAGGAAGAAGGTTAGGAAAGTGATAAATGAGGTGAAGTAAAGGGAATAGATGGGTGGGTGCAGTGAAGGGGGGTAAATTGGGGTGAGGATGGGAAGGCTTCATAAGTGTAGTGAAGTGAAGAGAAGGTCCTGATGAAACGTGTGATTCATTACTGTTACTGACTTATGTCTAGTTGGTATTAATTTTTAAGTTATGTACTTTAGGTTATACGGTTTTGTAATATTATGAGTTGTTTTATTTTGAGTGTGGTGTGTTGTTTTGTTGTGTCTTATTGTTCTTGTTGTGCCTTATGTTTTTTGTGTCTCATTGTTTTTGTTGTGTCATGTCTTTTTGTCTTACTGTATTGTTGTGTCTCATTGCTTTGTTGTGTCTTATTGTTCTTGTTGTGCCTTATGTTTTTTGTGTCTCATTGTTTTGTTGTCTTATTGTTTTTGTTGTGTCTTATGTCTTTTTGTCTTACTGTTTTGTTGTGTCTCATTGTTCTGTTGTTTCTTATTGTTATTGTTTGTGTTGTCTTATGTTTTTTGTATTATTGTTTTGTTCTGTTTCATTGTTCTGTTGTTATTGTTTTTGTTGTCTTATGTTTTTTTGTGTCTTATTGTTTTGTTCTGTCTCATTGTTCTGTTGTTTCTTATTGTTTTTGTTGTCTTATGTTTTGTTGTGTCTTATTGTAGGACCACTGCCACCGGGTAAAAACCCATTTGCAGTCAAATAAATAATAATAATAAAAAAAAATAATAAAATATTAGCACGCAGATTTAATAAACCAATTAATTGCTTGTATATTATTAGATATATCTTCTGCATAATAAACTTCATGAATTATGTGCTCAATTGGCATTTTAAAGCCAGTGCACTGGAAGAACAAAGATTAAATTATTTATTATCATAACCATACTCAGGTTGTTAAACTAAAATGTTATGATTCTACTAACCTAATTGATTATTTTCCTTCACAACGTTTGTTATGCAACTGGAAATCTCCAGCTTATTCAGCTCTCATTTTAAATTGAAAACGAAAAAAATTGATAGGCAGTGTCGGACACTGCCGCAGTTATTTTCGTGAAAACGTCAATCGTGTATAGTATATTGAAATTAAACAAAATTTAAAGTAGTTGTCGGCCCCGGTACAAGTCCAATTTTGGGCCCCAAGTGGGTCCGATCGGTCTGCACTCTCCATCTCATCAGCAACGAAATCCACATCCATACTTGACCCAGGCTCGTCAGATGCCGCCTGAGTTGTCCGAGCGCGCTTACGTTGCCTATATTCGCGGCAGTACTGCGCGTTGGTTTGGGGTCCGGGCCCGACATTTTCCGTGTCATTCTCTTTAGAATTTTGTGCTCTACGCATTCGTGACCGAGTTTTGTAATTCTGGTTGTACTTTACCCTCATATATCGCGACATTTTAAGAAAATCGGGAAATTTTCAAACTTTTTCAAAATCACAGCCTCGTATCTTTGTGCGTTTTTGAGATACACACTTGGAGCCCGGGATGAGTTGTAACATATACACCCCTCTTCAAACAACACTTGGTTCACTCGGATCGGATAATTAGTGTCTGAGATATGATCCCGTTTATGGACACGTGTCGAATCCGGAAAGTCGAAAATCGTGGGTTCATTTTGCGCGTGCGCAGTTCGCGATGTCCGGCCGCCACGAATGTCGGAGCGGTACTGGCACACACCTTCATCCTTCCTCTTTAAAGCGAGACTAAGATGGCGGCGCTATGTCTATTTTCAGCCGAGTTAATGAAGTTTGAAATTACTTCGACAGAAACTGTCGCTCATTTGGGCATTGATTTTAAAGACGTTTTCACGTCAAAAGAAAATTGATCGAAATTGTAAGGTCAAATTCATTTCTGAAGACAGGATAGAGTCAACATCAACATGGATACGAACCAGGGTCTATGAAGACTCCTGTGACTTGCAACATAATGCAGACCACAGTCGTTGAGTGTCTTGGTGACCGCGTTGGGGGTGGGGGAGGGGGTGTAGAGGGTTGGATGTGCACGCAGTTGTTTTAACTGGCGGTTTAAACCAAATTATATTTGCTTTAAAAACACGTTAACACTGGTAAAAGAAAGCTCAGGAGATAAAGGTACAGCGGGTGGAAGAACTTGGATTTTAACGACGGATATAAAACTGGGATATGTCCCAGTGCCACTTAAGAGTGAATCTGCATCACCTTCTAGCCAGAAATGTGAAGATTTAAGTTTAAACTGCAACTTTATCCGTTGTTTTGTCTGTCTGTGAAGGAAAGGCACAGACTGAAGGTTTTTGAGAATATTCGGACCTAAGTTGGATGAAGAGACTGGAAATATTATAACTTTTATTAGTTCTGGTTAAGAAGAACAAGATAAACAATACATGCAGCACGCAATTCTGCTCGTGATAAATGTATGCAGAATTTTAGGTAGAAGGCGGTAATGGAAGAAACAGCTTGTATTACAGAACAGTATATTAGAGGATAATATTAAAGTATATCGAAGAGGATTAGGACTTGGAGCAAATTTATATGTTTCAGGTTATGGCCGGTGGTTGGCTTTTGAGGACACTGTAATGAACATTCTAGTTCCTTAAATATTGGGGAATTTCTTGACAAATTTTCAAGTTTACATTTATTTCGCGGAGTTACTGGTACTGGGATTAGACGGCTATTTCACAATTTGTACTCGTTCTGCAGTCACAGATAAAGTCTTTTATGTAAGTAGATTTTTTCACCTCCCGGCTAGGCGTCCACATGAAATCGTACAATTCAAACAAATGTAAAGTCACACACTCAGGCTGGCAGTGATTAATAGAGTGACAAAGTAATTTGAATAGCGATCGCTCCTTACATACGAAGACGCACTTCAGATGACCGTAAATCACTAACATGTCATGTGGGATGTTGCGTCATGTAGCCTGGCACTCGTAGGAAAAGACCGATGTTTTACAGGTGTTTAATGTACGCACAACATCCCAGAAGACACACATCTTCACTCTCGCCTCCGTGATAACCTGAAGTCTCGACATTATTTATGATTCTTAGAGTAAACAGCGATTATTCTCTTAACCCGCGTTAACCACTTGATTTTCGTAATGGTGAAGAGTTGTGTTTTCTTCGCGGTACGGACTGGATTCGTAAATGCTATTTAGACGAGCTTCGGCTTCGAAGGGTTAATTAATTATCAGATTAAACAGCGATTATTTCCTTAAACAGCGTTAACCAGTTGATCTTCGTAATGGTGAAGTGTAGTGTTTTCTTCGCGGTACGGACTGGGTTTTTAAATATTATGTAGACGATCTTCGGCTTCGTACACTGCATGGTTCTCATTTATCTTAATTTATCTAAATTTGCTCTCCCTCCAACCGATGCGACCAAATTAATTACTAAACTTTCCAAATTATATCTTCAGTGTTTTGTAATAAGAAATTCAAAATTTCCGTCGTTTCTGCTACCAAACTGTCACTAATTATCGCCCTAACGTCTTCACCCTTGCTTTAATCCTTACCAGAAGATCTAGCGGGCATTGCCTGGGAACATTCTAACTATGTGATGCCCAATATCCCCCCCCATCAGTGTAACGGTCCAAATTACATCTTCTGCTGAGGTGATTTACTACTTTATTGATCTGAATTTCTTTTAAGTATTCGTTTCAAAATTTCAACTTTTTGTGGTGTTTGGAGTGTAATACTGGGATGAATACTTCCATTTCATGACATCTACCCAACTCTTTAGGACAAAGACGTGCGAGGACCTTCGGTTACTGGGAGTCTTTTGTTTTTTACACTAAATGACGATAAATTGCCGCACCAGGGCTTTTCAGAGAGTGCACGTCAGGGGCCGTGTGAAGGAACGACCGCGTTCGTCAGAGACACAGTACATAAGAAGCAGACCGACAGAGTCCGGTTCTGCAAGGCATCAGGTGGGGATAATTTTGAAGAAAAAAAATTCAAAATTTTGAAAATTTTAGTAAAATCAAAATATGCAGGAAATTAACCAAAACGCGCACAAACCATACAATTTTTGAAAAATTCCACTTTCAAAATGTTTTCAAATTTTTCAAAAAAATTTGGTTTTTTGAGCTTTTTCAGACATTTTCCAGCATTTTTTGATTTTTCGAAAATTTTCAACTTTTTTCAAAACTCTCCCCAAGAGATGCATGCCAGCCTCGGTGAATGCCACATCCTGTCTCTGACGGACTCGGCCTCTATATCGCCCGGTTGCTGACTGCCTCGGTGTTCTGCACCAACCGGCTTCTGCAGGACTCTGGTCTCTGTAAGACCGCGTCTCGGTCTCTCCCTTACGCGGTGTCTGCCGCACCTGGGCTTTTCAGAGACTGCACGTTCTTTAAGCTGTACTCACACGGGTGAGTACAGCTTAAAGAACGGCTCATTTTAAACAAAAGATAAATGTTTAGCATTAAAATATTAAAAGGTTACACTAAATACATTAGTATATAGTGGACTATACAAGTACAATAAACTATAGAAATTTATCAACAGAATAAAATACATGTGGGTTCTGAAAAATATTAAAATACCCTAAATATAATGTTTTTTCCGTACAAATACTAATTCTATTTGATGAAAGCATGCTGCTAGTTTCCCGTTACCATTTATAAACAAAAAGTTTACCGTATCACTTCTAGAAGGCAGCACCATGTTCATCGATATAGTTCTACTCACTTAAATCTTTTCCGCCAGTTGGCGCTGTTGCTCTGTGCGTCTGCCGACAGTGAAAGAGAAATAGTGCACATATTGGGTTGTTTTATATTTTATTTAATATCTTGTGCATATGCTTTTTATAATACAAATTAAAAGAGATGTGCGTGGTGTGTGCATATATTAGTTGTAAAATATGACAATGTACGAAAGACATTGGTGGGTGTCGTATTTGAAGTAAGCTGAATAGTCTAACCTACTGTATTTCATTGTTTTGCTCCACACATGTTCACATATGTATACATTAATATAGTTTTTTGTGTGTAATGTAAGAGGAAAGGCGTGCGAATGTGTTCATTGTAGTTTTACTTCTTTCGCTCAGTCTTATCTCGCCACAGGTATGATCTTGGAGAGGTTTAAGGTTAGGTTATCTGTGTAGATACTGTCATTGATGCTCCGACTAGTACAGCAGGCCTTTTATTTGAAGACTGGAGGACCAGACATTTTTAACTGTCCATGACTGTTTATTCAACATATTTACAACTAGTCTTCATATTTAGAGGCCATCTTTATTTCGAACCAAAGACTGCACTATGGAGTGGTGACAAGGGACTCACTTAAATGCTATAAGGAATTGTTAGTCTTTGACACGTAGAGAAAAAAATATTCTTTCCATAGTTACGTGCATGAGTTATCACACCTGAAGTAATAATTTTATTTGATATTTGTTTCAGCATGATTAAGCTGGTTCCATCCATGTGGTTCATTTATGATGTCCTCAGCCTGCCCATAGGTTTCTTTCATTTTCGTTTCAGTTCCAAGACCATTCTGGATAAGACAAAACAAAATACTGGGACCTTGCGAGATGCATCTCAAAGAATCGTTAAATAACAGAATAATATTGGGGTTCTTATGATATTAAACATGTCCTGGGTGGTCTTTGTGATGCCGTGTGGACTTGTAGGTGAGTACCATGTTTTGGAACAACCTACTGCCCCCATCTTCGAAGGCTGATGGTGATGACAGGATGTTCCTATGACTCATTGGTTCCCACCTACAAATCCTCATAAAATCATAACCTTGAAGACCTCCATTAACAACAAATTAATTACGTGGCTATTTATTGGTTTGTTATATGATTCAAGGTCTTGGATATTTATTACTTGTCATATATGTGTACCAAGAATCTGTTTTTATGTTGTTTTTTCTTTCTTTTAAATGAAAGTGGATGTATTTGGTTGGTTTTTAAAGACTTTAATGTCATTTTAATACACAGAATTTTGATAGAGCGCTGCTTTTATTGTATTGATGTTCTCAGTTTTTCTTATTAGTGCAAATTCACACTAATGAACATTTTTCTGAAGTCAGTGATCTTTGTTATAATAAGTTTTGTAACCAATTTTTCCACAGCTGCATGAGCATGGTGCATATCTGGTGGATTCCCTCATTGAAATCAAATGAGATGATGAAGGATTGGGAGTGTATGACGGACTTGCTGCTAGAGGAACCAGGACCGTCAGAAGAAGCATTGGATGGCTGACAGGAAACCAGTCTCATAGAGATCATGGTGTGTTGTATTCACCAGGCTGGTACAGGAGAGCCGCCACTTGGTCGAGGACCTACACGTAAGGTAAGGCAGTGATTGGGACTCACTTTGATGTCGGATTCTAAGTTTCATTACTACTTTAAATATCGTAATGATACGGACATCTCAGACTCAATCATTATGAAACTCACAGAAAAAACTCAGGTTCTTATTAATTTGGTCCTGTGAAGTAAATGCCAAAGGTAAAAATACTTTATTTGCTTAATTTTTGTTAATATAAAATATTCTTAGTAATATAAAACACATTATGCACAAACTGAATCCTGGCTCCCTCTTACTTGCTTCTGGACCATCCATTTTGAAATATCCATTGAAAAATGTAGTAAACTGACTTACTTTTTTGATACATTTGTGAAAAGTAGTTCTGGCAAAATCAGAATGTTCCTTGCAGTAAACATGAGTTGTTATATCATGTTGATTAATAGCAGGAGTTACAGTCAAATATAAAAAGAGGAGTGGCAGCATTAGAAAGGAATTACAGATGTGTTCTCTGTAATCGCATTTTACTAATCTGAATACGATATTTATTTGATGCCCACTCAAATTCCTTTGTCCTCTTCCACCCATATTTAAATTTAATTTATTGATGATTTGGTGTTGAAGTCAGTACCTGCAATAATATGATACATAAATTGTTCGGAAGTACAGCATCTTATTAACCTATTTGAGGTTTCGAAAAAGTTTTCTTCATCTCTCACTTGCACTGACAAATGTGAATGCATGAAATTGATTTTTCCTTCCAAACAAGATTAATTTGTTGCAGACGTAGGTAGTTTGTGGCTCTATAAAAAGTAAAAAAAATTGAGCTCATTTTAAAGTACAGTCAAACAGATGCAAAATAATTAAGATGTCCGTGTTCTGGGCTGTAGCACTGTGTAGTCTGGTAGAAGTTTACCATTGTTTGATTGGTCCTTGCTGTGTACATAATCAGGGTGATTGCCCTCTTCTCCTGCCACATGGACTCTTGAAAAGGATGTCGTTATTTTGTATCGAAAAATTTAGGAATTTCATTGTTTTAACTTTATAATTGATAAACTTTTATTAAAGTTGTAACTCTCTAAATAGTTGTATTGTGTGATGTGCCTCTAACCTCAGCTGTCTGTGAATTCCTCTTTAATTTAATGCATCTGAAAGTGTATTTATAACAATAGTTACAATTTTGAATAGTTATTACTGTAAATTTTTGTATGAACATTCCAACTTTCAATGTAGGCATGTATTGATGCCTTTGTCTCATACTTTGAGTGGTGACATCATCAAACATGAATTCATCTCAAATCTGGCTGTAATTCTGGCTTAAAAATTAAAAGGTTTCTATTTAAAGGAAAGGAATGTAACCTTAATAACATCTTAAGAGCACTTCCATAATTAATATTTTATTGCTTAATGTATACCCCCATTAGACACTGTGTACATTTTAGTTGAAACTTTTTCCTGTACGTGTTAAAATTAGATAAATATTTGAAGTTTCAAAGTTAGGTGAGACACTCTGTGTACTGTATGTACATAAATAAATATATACATACATACTTAATCACACGCATGCACACGGACCCATTACGTTTGATCTCAGGGCGTGTTTTTTGTAGGAGTGAATCAGTAGGAGAACATTGGGCAAAGACAGGAATCATCAGTCCCCTACATTATAAACTGTTTGTATGCTAGAATGAAATTTTTCTTTAATTTTTCTTTATTTTTGTCTGTAGGCAAGGAAAGTGGGGCTCGGCAATGTGAGAATGAATCAAAAGAGTAGAAGAAGTTAGTGGCTGAATTACAGATGTGGTTAAAGGATGCCAAAAGAAGGTTGGAACAAGCAAATAATGAGGAGGTTCAGATGAAGGTAGTACCTATTCTTTATAGCACTGTAATCGTTTGCCGAGTTCAACATATGACACCGTTCTTCAATGTATGCCATTTTGTAGGCTTTCCAGGAGGAGTTTTAAAAGAAAGGGAAAAGAGATTGCAAGACTGAATGAGAAATGTACAGAACTTCAGAGATTGAAAATTGGTTGTGGTGATACTGAGCGTACAGTTAGAAAAATAAACGAGAAATGGAACGATGTATGTGGACAGTTTCAACATTTCCAGAAAGACTCTAAGGAGAAGATTGTTCATGACGGCAAAGTGTCTAATTGTGCAAATTCTGTTGGAGATTTTTTTTTATTTATCTGAATGTCTGTGTGTAGCATCTCATAATTAAATACTCTATTATCTGTTTTTGTCCAGTTTCGACTCCAAATATTATTCTTAAGATTCATCTTAGAGGGTAGTGTAACGCATGTTTTTACAGCTGTTGAATAAGTGATTGTTTCTGACATTCATCGACTCTTAGTCTTTTGGAAAAATAGATTGAATGATCAGAAAGGTTTAAGCATTCTGCTGTATAGGATATACATAGTTCCATAGTATTCCACCAGGTGTGGTGGGGTAGTCCAAATATGTATAAAGTGAGACTTTCATGGCGACTGATGTTGATGAAAGACTCCTGGGTTTCAAGCCATATCTTCTGGCTTTTCGTCAACTCTAGTCCGAATATGTTGAATATGGACCCATGGACTGGCTTGGAGCACGGTTCAAGGGTACTATGAAATAAATCCAAACTTAAAATTTTGAGCACCAGCTTATTAGGACATGTAGCACAAATGAGGAAGATAGGGAAAGCACCCAAATTTTAGTCATGAAACATGAAGGAAGAACCCTTTTAGGAGAACAGGTATAGATGGGATGTTACTTGAAATGGATCACAGACAATAGGTTGTATTGGATTGGATTGAACTCGTAAAAGGCGTATAATTTATTGACCTGTTGAGTGACTGCCATCTTCTCGATCCACTTGGTTAAATATTTATCTTCATTATTTTATTTTGCAATCTAGAGATAGTTAGGGATCTCAAGCAATTGCCTAATATGAATTTTGTTTCGTTTGTTAGGATGTTGGAGGAGATCGCGCAGCAGAATTTGTAACGAGGGTCAATAAGATCAGAGAAGCTGCTTCAACTGTATCAAGGCAGCTAAGTTCCCTTCCGCTTAAACAGTCACAACCGTGTGTAGAAAGATACGACATACTTTTCCTCTGTTACGTGCCTGCAATTGGAAATTTTCCAGTGTAGTCTCAGAGTTTAGCAGTTATTTGTTTAGTCTTTCACAGGCAGAAGATAGATCAGTTGTAAACAGAGATAATTTAACAACATAAAATATTAATTTTACCATTTTAAGCCCTCTTCATATGGACATTTGAGCATAAGAAACAGAAAGAAAGGTGCTTTACTTACCAGTGTGAAAACCCGCCTTTATCACTGCTCATCTCTACTACTGTCTCGTTAAAACTGCCAGCATAGTTGTTTTTTCATAATTTTCCCATTCACCAACTGTGGTCCACAGAGTCCTAGCGGTTTCTTGCTTTTGTCTGTAACTGAACACACAGTAGATTTTTTAATCATCCCTGTGTCAAATTAGGAAGGTACCAACTTTAGTTTTGAAATTTTAAATTTTTTTAAAAAAATGCTGGAAATTGTCTGAAAAGCGTAAAAACCAATTTTTTTTTGATTTTGTGCGCTTCTTTAAAAATTTCCAGCATTTCTTGTTTTTTTGAAAATTTTGATTTTTTTAAAAAAATCAAAAAATGCTGGGAATTGTCTGAAAAGCGTAAAAACCAAATTTTTTTGATTTTGTGCGCTTCTTTAAAAATTTCCAGCATTTCTTGTTTTTTTGAAAATTTTGATTTTTTTAAAAAATCAAAAAATGCTGGAAATTGTCTGAAAAGCGTAAAAACCAAAACGTTTTTTTGATATTGTGCGCTTCTTTCAAAATTTCCAGCATTTCTTGATTTTTTTATTTTTTTAAAAAATCAAAAAATGCTGGAAATTGTCTGAAAAGCGTAAAAACTTTTTTTTTTGATTTTGTGCGCTTCTTTCAAAATTTCCAACATTTCTTGATTTTTTGAAAATTTTGATTTTTTTAAAAAAAAAATAAAAAAATGCTGGAAATTGTCTGAAAAGCGTAAAAACCAAAAAAATTTGAAAATTAGGGAAAAAAATTTTAAAGTGAATTTTTTCGATTTTTTTGGTTTTGTGCGCTTTTTTGACAATTTCAAGCATTTTTTGATTTTTTGACTTATTGAATTTGTTTTCTTACTGTGTGTATTTCTGTGTTTTGTAAGTTATTAGCCATTTGCCATGAATATTTGATGCTATAAGACTTGTGTAATAAGGTTTGAGCATCATAATATTGGGGGTTAATGGCTAATGTGGAAGGTTATTAAGACAACCAACACACAGCTATATTACAATATGTGAGGTATTGCAGGCAGCATTTCAAACAGCAGGTCAATGGACTGTGCTTCAACGTAGATCTACTTCAGATCCGTGGTCGGTAGATGGCAGCAGAGTCTGTTACAGTACGCAAAGAATGATAATTGAATATCCCTCATTCCCCGCGATGGCGGGATGTGTTCGCTGCTTTTCAGATGTTGCCATCCCTGCGTAAGAGATAATGGCGTAACTGTTGTGTATCTTTTCTGTCATATATTGCGACGGCGTGCAAGTTAATATTTTGTTATTTGAGCGTGTGTTGAATTTATGTGTGTCATCTTTCCCTTGTGTGGAGGACGTAAAGTAAGAACAATTTCGAACGTGTCATTTCATACAATTTATATAATCTTCAGGACTTCATACATTATACATGACTTCTGCTTTGAAGTGACTCAGAATAAATAACAGGATTTTGTGATCACAGTGATGAGTATTCAACTCTCATAAGAATAATCAAATTTATGATCAGCTGAACAAGTTTCTGTTTCTGAAGGAAGAGGCTGTATTACAGAGAGAAGAATTTTGGTGATTTCTATCCAAGACCCTTATAAATTAATTATTGTAGCTGTGAATTTTATAACTGAATAATAAGACAAAAACAGAAAATACAGTGGAGTCTATGTAAATTTTCTACAGGCTGTTTGCGATGTATTTCCATTAACAAAACATATTAATTTGTTTTCATGTACTTGGATTAGTATGCTCACATCTTGCTAGCCTTTCGATATCACTGCTGTTGAGACACCTCCATTTCAGTTTTAGTGTCTAATTACCAAAGTTCCCCTGTCATTATCGTATTATTCTGACTGACAGTTGATACCTCATAAGTCCATAGAAGAGAAACGATTTTCCTCTTAAAGTTTATTGCTACTCTCCTAGTGAGATTTTTCACTGTCACATGTGTAGCCAGTCATGTCATTAAGTTTATAAATCTTTATAACAAAACATTCATGTTTCTTAGGAATGTATCACACAATGAACTGTGTAAATTTATACCAATTTTTCAATTTATGAACATTATTTTCACTACAATTAAGAACCAGCGTTTGTGTGAGGGCTAAGCATTTGAATAAAGACAACTGTTTGTTGTTCTTTATTTACGTAAGTTCTGATGTTGACATTTTGACAGCTGACTACAAAAATTCCCGACTGACATAAAAATTAACCACGTTATACTTCGGCACTGTCTAGCGGACATACTTGTGAAGCATGTGTCATATGCAGCACATTACATGTTTCCCAGTGATGCTTCTTCATATAAGAAATTACTAGTTTCTCATTTCAGTGCCCACGATTGCTGCAGTAACTTTATTATTGGAACTTATTGAACTGGCATCATAATTCTGTTATATGTACAGCTTTTTTGTTTCTCCTTAATTTTGTGTTTCACAGGAAGTGATCTGTTTTGCAGAGCAGTGAAGGCAACTGCGTTCAGAATGTTGCAAGGAAGTTCACACATCTAAATGCCAAATGGAGTGATGTAACAGATGGAAGCTGCAATAAGTTTAAGATCCTTAAAGAAGCTTCACAAGAATATGGTGAATTTAGAGGTAAGTGTAGAAATTGCTGTTGTAAGTGATTGTGCATCGCTAACTCAGTGCGTGAGGGAATCAGCTGTTTCTTACAATCTAAGTTAATGTGGTCATTTTGTTTACTGAAATAGTTTGATTTAGAACTGTTATTCATTGTTTTTAAGAAATTATTGGAAATAAAAATAACATGCTTCTTGTTTCTGTGCCAGATTTTAGTTACATATTTTTTTCTGTAAGATTTGAGGTTCTCACAGCAGGAAGTATGAAGACTTCTTCAAATTTTTTTTCAGTATTGGAAATAGTTGAAGGTTCCAAATTTTGAAATGTAGATGTGTTGCAATATCTGTAACATTATGGGCAACCTGAAAGCTACAGAAAAATTACTTCTCACCTAACGTTTCAGTACTTTCCTCCTAAGTATTCCTGTGTTCTTGTGTTTGGTTTTCAAATGAAAATCTTGTACTTATCTATTGTTTATCAAACGACTAACTTTTCGTATGTGTTTGTCTCCACCTGAAACCATAACTGATATAACCTCTGTGCATTTGCACATGTGTGGAGGGGTCGTTGGAAGACATCCTAATAACTCTGCTGGAATAAAGTAGTCACTTGTGCCCTTTGGTAGTGGAATGATTAGCATAGTAAGCTGTTGAGGAACCTTTGATTTTCATTATAAAGAACCATCTCATAAAGCCTACTTTTCTGTTTTATTTATGTAGCCGTGCAGTTATTTGCAGATGGCTCTCACCTACACATTTTTGAACAGTAAAATCAATTGTATTCAAAATCCCCTGCTTCTGATGCTGACTCTGGAAACTGAAATCATTTTACGAGGGCAATTGAAAAATTAACCTCCGATCGAGTTTAGGGGAGGGACAGTTGTCCATATTTCTGTGTTTGTAGAGCAGCATTTAGATAGATGAGAAAGGGAAGTAGGCTGAAAAAAAAATATTATTTTCACAAAGCTTTAATGAATTGGTCAGCTTTAAATTACGCCCCTTATGACTTTACATATTCTGACAAATTCTATTATAATCACATGGCTCTGAATTTATTCCAGATGATTGAAAATGAAATTTCTTTAAGATTTTTTCTTGTGGTAAATGTTTGAACACTGTTATTTGTTTTTTCGGACTGGAATAAGTTGTCAAAAGTAACACTGTCCTCTCGTCTTGCCAAAGATTTCGCCTGTTTTTATGAATGTGTTGCTGTAAAGGATCTAAAACTTGAATTTATCATCTTTGGTTTTCGAAGGTGTTTCGTCTCATCGTGATCAACGTCAACATTATGGATTAAGTTTTGGCCTGCCCCATATACAGGGATTAAAGTTATTCTGTATTTTTTTTCAGGCATTCCTGGATTGTTGTACTCTTCGATTTATGTTGATAAAGTGGCTTTGGAATTCTGTTCTCGTGCATTCTTCCTAAATGTTGTAACCATTTATTTTCATGTTGTCCTCATATTTATTATTTATTATCTTTGTTACATTTAAGATCCAGCATTCTGTATCCTGCAGTTTCTGTGAGGAATCACATTCCTATTGTTTCATTAATAGCCAGTGTCACGAGATGTGACAAGTTAAATTTCCATACTGAAATTTTATCTCGGTACTTATTGGCTATTCGATGCTGTTCTGTCTGGAAGTACCCTTTCAAACCTGTTACAGCAAGTACCGAGCTTCTGTAATTTCATAAGCTGCTGTGGAATTTTGAAAACCTAGTCTTTGAGTTCAAATATTTGGGAACAACAATAACAAATGAAAATGATACTCGTGAGGAAGTTAGGAGGGGATTAAATTCCGGAAATGCTTGCTACTTCTCAGTCCAAAATATTTTGTCTTCCCGTCTGATTTCTAAGAACCTGAAAATTAAAGTATACAAAACAATAATCTTGCCTGTTGTTTTGTATGGGTGCGAAACATGGTCTCTCACTCAGAGGGAGGAACACAGATTGCAGGCGTTTGAGAATCGGGTGTTGAGGAGGATATTTGGGCCTAAGAGGGAAGACGATGGGGCGTGGAGAAAACTGCATAATGACGAGCTTAAAAATCTGTACTGCTCCCCCAGTATTGTGAGGGTGATTAAGTCGAGAAGAATGAGATGGGCGGGACACGTAGCGCGCATGGATGGGACAAGAGGTGTGCACCGGGTACTGGTTGGGAAACCTGAAAGGAAGAGACCGCTGGGGAGACCTAGACGTAGATGGGAGGATAATGTCAGGCAGGATCTATGGGAGATAGGAGTTGAAGGAAACTGGATTTTGTTGGCCCAGGACAGGGTCCGGTGGAGGGCTTTGGTTAATTCGGTGATGAACCTTCGGGTTCGGTAAGCCATCTGGTTGGTTAGTTAGTCTTTGATTGTCCCCTTTATTTCATTGATGTCATCGAACCTTTTCGCTTTGAATTCTAAATTGAGTTTTTGGAAGAACAAAAAGTCGCACAATACTAGATGCGGAGGAATATGTTAAGAAATGCACAACAGCCGGAATGGTTGTCAGAAATTTCTGCACAAACAACAGAGTGAAGAAAGCAATCACAACATTTTATTTAGAAAAACTTATAAATGAAATAAACTCCCAATACAGATTTCTGTTTACATCAAAAGAGGAGGACATTCTACGTGCTCCTTGCATTTGAGCGAACTCGTCTGGCCTTTTTTTATGATTAATTTTGAAGATTTGTTTTGGTGTTCCCATGAACCATTGTTTTATCACTGGAAAGGAAATAAGGTTCTTTCTGAAGTTTTCCAGGAGTTTCGACATATCGACTTGACTCTACTTCTGCTTGTAAGTCAGCAGATGAGACACAAATTTTGCAGCAGTATGTCGGTTCTTAAGATTTTGTATCAGAATGACGATCCATCCTTATTAACTTACATTTGGTGAGATGTCTGATTTATTTGTAAACAAGTTCCCTAATTTGTATAACTTTTTATCTGCTTTACTGTCGGATGGTTTCTGTAAAATTTCAGTATCTTCGATGAAAGTCATTTTATTTTTTTGAACTTTTGAAACCACTTACCTATTTGAGGTCTGCTAATTGTTTCTTCTGTCAAAGATATTTCTGAAATGTTGCAGATGTCTATAGCAATATTGCTTATTTCATACAGAACTTGATTTATGTTCTGCAAGTTTTTAAGAAATGTAAATCGCGAGTACGACACATGACCTTACATCGAGATTCATAACCTCTAAATGATACAACCTGCGATTTTGAATTTATGGAGAATGATTTAACAGATTGTACTGTGCCATCATCCGTAACAGAGGAACTTTGTACTGACGGAACTGTTTATATATGTGTACTTTTATATTAACAGTTTTATAATGGATGTTTCTGTTGAAATTAGAAAAACGTATCAGCATTTTGATGTTGTGATCTTTTTGTTTCTGAGTCACTGGGCTTCCATTGACATCTTCAATGAATTGTTTTGGAAGACACACATTTCTTCATCAGTCAGATTCCTTCAACAAACTTACCAAAAAGTCTGGTTATGTTTCTTCGCTCATCCTAATTTTACCATAATATTGCTGAGATGCTTGCAGCCTCCATCATCTGGGTGATGAGTAAGTCAGATGATAAGTGGATCTTGGTGACTGATGCACAGATGCTGAATCATTTCACATTTTTCAGTATATGCATACTCACTGTGTTTCCGCTCAGTGTGCATAAATGTTACGTGTGTTATTTAATAGTAAGATATTGTTTAATTACCAGGTGACTTTACGTTATGTTGTAAGTCAGGCAAGAGTTTATAGTTTATTTTCAGCTATCATCTGTTTTTGTTTTTTTGAAATTTCTGTAATTGAATAAAATATGAGAATTTTCCGTAATCAGCTTTGTTTGCCCAAGAAATGGATTGGTTGGACAAACTAGAGAAGCGATTAGGGAAATCACTTAGTCAGATGACCAGACATAAGATGGCTGTCTTCTGTGGTCTGGTATAAGTTTACCAGTGATCATTGTCTTTGGATTTGTCACTGTGGAAACCTCAAATGTTACATATTCAGTGAATCTGAAATTTATCTTCTGAGGATAATGCATGTAGACTATTTACTGTGAAGTTGATGAGTGCAGGCATTAACACATTTTTTCCCTCGTAACTGAATGAATAGGAGTAGGGTAGTTTTGAGGGGAGAGTCTACTTTAGGGCAGTTTTCTTGCATTTATGTGAAAATACTAAGGAGACCCACAAAAAACCTCGGTCAGAATAACTGAGTTTGAAACCTTTGAGAAGACTCCATATCTGCAGGCTATGTAGCAGTTACATTCTGAACTGGCTTATATTCATTTTCACATCTCTTGTTGAAATTTATGGATCAGAGTGAGTTCTGAGGAAATGGTCTTTCAGGGTAGCTTGCAAGGTTATAATTCTTATTTCAGTCTTCTGCACATCTCCTTGATGAGTAAACACATTAAAGAACAAACAATTTATATGGAGTTGTGTTTGAAGATTATGGAATTCCTGCAAATGATCGGTCTTTTGGCTTATATCCTAAAAAGTGTCATTCCTGGATCGCTTTCGAAGTCACTATAGCTACTTTTATGTTTTGTGAAAGTAAATGACTTAGCAATTCTTTTGAAGGACCTTGAAAACTACATTCGAAATCATCCAGAAGCTCGCCTGGCCAAGATCCAGGATATTGGACGTCATTTTGTGGATGATGGCATCATGTCACAGACAGTGAAATCAGATGTGGAGGCTACTACATCAAGGTGGAGTCGTCTGAGTCAGCAGGTAGAAATAGGGAATTCATTACTTGCTTCTTAAGTCAGCATGATGAGATGAAAGTCTGATAATGTGTAATAATGTGATTGCTCCGTATTAATCTGCTTACCTGTTTGTTTTGACTATTGTACTTTTAAGTTGCCCTCAGTGGACTTGTGGTTAGCGTTTTCGCCACTGGACCCAAGGTTCACGGGTTCAAACCCAGCCAAGGTCGGTGGACTTTTAAGGATGATAAAACTTTCTTCAGAGGGGAAGTAAAGCCGGCGGTCTCATGTCATAGTTTTAGGGCATGTAAAAGAACCTTATGAGCAGGAACAAGATGTTTTGTAAGCAAAATTCATTGGCCATTTCTCACCCGTATCTCTGTTTTTGGAGTTGCAGCCATTTTTACTGTGGTCTGCTTATTGAAAAAAGCAATTTCGGTCATGGCACTGTCCTTTCATGTCTAGTTTCCAAGCAACAGGAAGCACCATCACCAGCACTCAAATTCAGGACTGAGTTTTTGACTTTTCTAAAATATCTTCTTGGTTTCCAGGAAGAAGCACTTCAAATTTCATATGAATTAGAATATATTTTTTTGAACTGTAAGCAAACACACACACAACTCCGAAATTGAAATTAAGATTACCAACCCTATGAAAGTTATTTTTACCAAAAGATCACATGGGGATGATGTCTTGTCAGTGACATCTGAATGTAAGCTAGATGAAACACGCAATGTTGCCACAACAAATAATACTTCATTCATTGTTTGTAGTTGCGTGATTTTTGTTGTTTTGGAAGTTTGAATACTGTAAATGACCTACGTCGTATGTTTACAGAAACTGACATATGTATTGAAGTTACGTTTAGTTGAAACTTGAGGAACGAAATAGAGAACATCTAATTTTGAAGAGTGTCTCTGATGAAGTAATCTCATTTGACAGTGAAATTGAACCAGCTTGTTGTGGCAGTATGGCATCTGGTAATAAGAATAATTCAATTAAAATCTAAAATAAAATTTGGCCAATACCATGACATCCATTGAATTCTCTTGGTGTCCATCATTTTGTTGAAGGTCTCGGTTACTGGACGATATAAGCGTTGATCTGTGTGAACAAATGTTCCTAAGCTTTAAGGGTTGAGTGTCCCATTAATTTGTGTGTGTGTGGTTGGTTGAATAGGACTATATGGTCCTGTTGTGTCGTGATATTGTTATAATGTCTATATATTCAGACAAATAGCACTGTGTATGTCCAAAATGCTTCTAAGGCTTAACAGTACGTCAAAGATTAATTTTTAACCTAATCATCCACTTTAAGGAAAGGATTCTCTAACTAAGATTCACTTGAAATTTTCAAACAATTTGGAATAATTAAAAGGAATTTTGTTTTCCTGCAGAATGTCAAAATCGGACTAAACAGTCTAAAGGCAGTTTAAAATGCCCCTGTTTATATCATTATGACTGTGTATATATTTGAGGGAATGAAGTTCAGACTTCAGCTCTACTTAAAATACCCACGAGTTTATGAGATTGTCATTTTTTATTGGGAAGAAATTGAACTCTTTATATATCATAAAAGCAAGCTGTATCATACTGCAGTACTGTGGGATGTGCTATAGTTTACTACTCTTTCCAGGCAGGTGATACAATACCTTGCTCTGCTAATCCCATTGATACTCTTCAGTCAAATCACCCCTACCCCTGTCTAAATGTCTCCCCCCCTTACAAGGGTCCTGCAGCATACGTATTTGGTCCAAATATTGAACAAAAAAATCTGAGAATGCTCTTTGCTGTTTCAAGGATCTCTATGAAACAAATAACAAGATAGCATATTTAATTCTGTAGCTTCTCAGTTGGTACCTCAGCAATCGACTTGTACCCACAAGTGAATCGTCATATATTGATGTCAAATGCCACCATTTAAATTTATTTTTAAAACATTTTAAACAGTAGATTGTAGTGCCTTAAACCCAGTTTAAAATTACAGGTGACATTTCACTGTGTTTTTCTTCTTGTACAGTCTGAGGAGCAGTGGGTTAAAGAATAATAATTTTGTTGTTTATATAATTTGTTTTAATTAGTATCAAATTAGCAGTGTTCATTTTATTAAATGTGTATGTATTACATATTTACTTGTAGGTTTTATTTAGTATGTGAATGTATCACGTTACCATATCGATAATAATTTTTCTCTAAATGAGTATGAAATTAATTTTTATATATGTAGCAATAAAAAAGGGAATATCTGCCTTTAAAAATTGAGGAATGAATGTATTAACTATAATTAATAGGAAAAATTTATACCGCTGTATGTGGCTTACATCCTGAAATTGGTTACAGGTGTCAAGACTGAGGTTTTCTCATCATTCCAACGAAATATGCCACAGCTGCTTTGTTTTACTCTCTTTCCAGTTCACCATAGTCTCAGGATTCAAATCTGATACCCTAACTTTTCAGTTTTCATTATTTTCCTCAGTTCCTCTGGGTATTGCTGTATTCTGTACAATTTATAATTTACAATGTTCCTGCCAGTTTATGATAAGTGTTCCTCGGAAATGACAAAGCATTATTAAAGTAACAGAGGAATAAATATGGTTACTTTTTTCTTTAATGACAATAGCATGAGGGCCTAATGGAGCTTATGTGTTTTAGTATAAAAAGACAGCTTGTTAGGATTTTGGGATCATACTTTCTGTGCCTTGTGATGATTATCTTTTATTGAAAGTCATTCTACATTTGGCATTGCATTGGAATTTGAAAGGCATGCACTGGCCATGGCTTGATTGCATCTTGCTTTGTGAGTTAGGGATCGTACCGTATTGCTTGAGGACTCTGTCACTAGTCTGAGTAAGAAAGCTTTTATTTGTATTTGTTCTTGTGCCAGTTTTTTTAATTGTCAGTGACATTGCAGCAAAAGTATTAGTTGTAATTACAACTGTTCACCAGTACCAAACATTTTTGTCCCTCTACTGAAAGCTGTTAAACTGCGATATCGTGAACAACGTGGCTGTGTGTACAGCTAAGGTGATATTAAACTACAGGTTGAAACTTTTACACTTATGTTATGGTATTCACCAGTAAGAGTTTTACTAATTGCTAAATTCTGTCCTGTAATTTGTGTTGATGAATTAATTATATTTAGTCTTTCAGAATCCATATACATTTCCACTCGCATACACAGCAACCTTTAAAGTATTAGCAGCTGCCCTCCACATCAGGTGCCGTTTTCATCCGCGAACGAAGGACGCGCTGCACGTACCACGCGCAGTCACAATTAGAATACTCCATTTAACTGTTGTGTGAGGCTCTTCGAACTGCATCGGAGTCACATTCGAGCTAAGAGAATCCTAATTGTTCTTCTTTAAAATGGGGACAACAACGAGCAGCGGTTGCCGTAGTAGCCCGAATGAAAAACTTAAAAGTGTTAGAGCAACGGTTTAAAAGGGGATACATTTTTGACAGCGTGTCCGAGTTCATATTTAACTTGCGGATGGCGTTAACATTCAGGTCATTGTATCTGTCAGTTATCGTCAGGAGGCCAGAATATGTCACAAGGCTGTCCCGGATTTTTCTCTAATTTGTATTTGGAGGTGCCCAATTAGGCACTGCAATTGTAATGAATGAGCTGCTTTTCTGCCGGCCAGTGTGCAGTCGTGGCAGTCACCGGGTGAACTCGCTCGATCTTACCCGTCGAAACAATTTAACGTCAGTGGAAGGCACTATTAGTCGTCTAAAAGTTTAGTCTGTACGGAAGCCGTTTATAGTTTGGTAGATATTGACCACCGTTTCAGATCCTTGTGCCCCCATCATCATACTCGTCGCTGTGGAGAACTCAGATCTTACCAAAATCATCTTAGTTTTTCTTTAATGACGAGTTTATAAAGCCAAGGAAACGATTCAGTCCATTATTGATTTATATAACGTTATTTTTGTAATATAATTAATGATAAATGTACCTTTCTTCAAGAACATATTGACTGAGCAGCCATTTGTTACGTTTTTATGCAGTCAATTTTCCCTAACTAACGTAAGAATCCTCAAACACGTATAGAAAATAGGTCTACTTGTTCAGTGACAAAGAACATCATCGCAGTCACATAATTACAGTTCGGGTTTCGTATTTGTGAGGCTCTGTTCTCAGCCCAAAGACCGTGCTTTCTGATGGAGGTATTTCATGATTTTCCTCAGTATCTCCAGGAAGATGCCTGGATGGTACCTTAAACTACGCCACTGGCCGTCCATCCTGAATACTTTCCGGTTAATTATTAACTAATTATTCTGTCATTCGACGCTGTCTGGTTTGCGATACTGAAGTTACGTAATTTTAAATGACCAAAACATGTTCATGTGTGAAGAGAGACCTAGTATGTTGTTATTCTTTGCAACTAAAACAGGGCTGTGTAAACTTCTCTACATTCGAGTCGAATTGAGTGTGGATGGATGTATTTGGGATCCGAGTAGAAAGAAATGTGTGCCTTGAAACCAGTTGATAGAATATTTTGTAATTTGTTTCCCCTTGTTCTGTTTCTTGTTAATTAATATTCCTTTTTTGGACTGGTCGGTTTATGTCAAATTCCATACTTTCCCCTCGATATAAACGATTTTGAGAACTTTTTGTACAGAAATGCAAACACAAAGGCTTTACGTTCTGCACGTAGTATCCAGTGTATTCAAAAATATTGTTACGATAATAAAATCTAGGAGGGCTTGATGGAGGAGACATGTAGCGCGCATTGGAGGTATATGAAATGTGTACCTCATGTTTGAAGTAAGGAGACCACTGGCAGGACACAGGCATAAATGGAAATTGACTGTGGTGGCGAGTCGAGTGAACACCAGTAAACTTTCGGTTTTCATGTAACACGGGGAATTATATAATTACCAGCTCCTCCAAGTACGTGCCTTCCAAATTGATGTTTACCAAGAAATTCAGTGTGAATTCCTTAGATTTCTATTTCAAGCCATAAACCCAGCTCATTGTAGGATTTTAGATTTCATTGATCTAAAAATGGAATTTGACCCGTATCTCATGTGAAATTGCTCGCTCACTCTGGCCTTCACATGTCCAGATTTTGTTGATTGACTAGAAGTAAATGTGGAAATTGCATATTTGTTTATTCTTGAATTCCTTATGAAATAAGACCTATTAAAAATTACGTACATCTAGTGTCTAGCTGAATGAGAATTGAGTCAGGTGGGCCTGTGTAAGCGAGTAGTGATGTGATACAGTATCGTGAAATATTTAAAATTTGAGTTTAAGCTACATATTTTGTGTGTTTTGTGAGTAATTGTTTAGATGTGGTTACTTAGTGTGGATGTAAGGGAGGACGTAACAGCAGAAAGAAAGTTCTATCTTATTCCTAGGATAATTCATTCAAGAAGTACGGTTTATATGACACAGGTATTATGCATGTAAGTTGTGTTGAAGTCTGTGAAATTAAGTTTGTTACATTTTTATGAAATTATCTAAGAAGTAAAGATGTAGTTCTCACATGTTTCTGATTCTGTAGGTCATCTTTAAAAATGAATGTGAAAGGAGCTTCACTTGAACAAAAGAACTCTGGCAGTCGAGATGAGCGAGTTCGAGAATCAGACGATGCACCGAGCACCTCTAAATTCCGAAGAGATGATGACGGAGACGAATCCAGTTCTAGTGGACACCCCTCAAATGTGAGTTCTATGTAACTGGTGTGTGCGCGCGTACATGCGTGAATATATACTGTATATGAGTCCTTATTTATAGGCACATGATTACACACGCAGAGCATAAATTATAATATGTACCAGGTTGCCATGTTACTAAATATTTGTTTTGGTGCCTGGGTTTCTTCTAAGTCATGTATTCATGTGTGAACATTTTAAGAATTTGGATCTTGGAGTTCCACTTTTGTTGTACTGCAGATTGAAGTTTTGTGTGTCATGAATTGACAGAAAAGTGTGGAACTTTGTACATTATAGGAGCCCCTGAAGATTGATTATTATAGATGTGATTGATGTGTTGCAACTGAACTAGCATGGTTCTGGTGCTCAGGGACAAGTTTGCCTCATTTGTAGAGTTTACTGCAATTTTATTTTAAAAGAATATTGACATTACAGGAACCAAAATCTGGGATCATTGAAAAAATATACATAACAAATTTCATGTGCCACTCATCCTTGGAGGTTCGTCTGAACGGAAGAGGTAATTTTGTTTTTGGGAAGAATGGCAGTGGCAAGAATGCAATAGTTTATGCTCTTGTACTTGGTTTGGGAGGTAACCCAAGAGCTATTAAGAGAGGAACCTCTTTGAAAGGTAACATATTGTAACAAGTTGCTAAGGTCATAGGTTTAGTCTTTGCTTATCTAGCTTGAATTTAGTCCAGTCTGAAAAGTCTGAGTGTACAGTCTACACAGGTAATGAACTGAAATTTGTCATCTCTTATCTTCCCTTAAAACTAATTTCCCAGTACATATTATTTATGTTTTTAAATTTCTTTAATCTGATTATATAAAATAATTCATAGTGTGTACATGTGTGAGCTTGGTAACTCAGGGGGCAGAGAAGATCCAGCATATTGTGCGCTGGATATTCTCCTACCATGACTTACCATTCCTGCACTGATGAAAAAAATTATACCATGGTATTTATTGCCAACCCATTAAGTAAATTTTGTAAGATCGTGATGTTTAATATCATCAAGCCCAAATGACTGAATTAGAGAACATGAGAATTGCGAAGGATCCTCTCAGTTAACCTAATACTGAATGAACAGTGGATTTGGTCCGAAACTTTAATTTTATTTCATATGATATTGGAAGGAAGATTAAGTGTGTGTATCAGAATTTTAGAATTGTTCCTGTTTCTTCCAGAATTTATAAAGAAGGGTAAAGTCACTGCTACCATCGAAGTGACATTGAAGAATACTGGTCACCTTAATTACGAGAGAGAACAATATGGTGACCATATAATTGTAAGGAGACGCTTCGATGCAACTGGTCGCGGCACATACGAAATAAAGTCAGAAGAAGGTACTGGGCTTTCTTTCCCTCTGCTTTTCCTTCATCTCAGATATTGGATGCTCTCAACAAGAAATTTGTTATCTTTAAACAATTAGTTTTTTATAAATAAAATATGACTTGTCCCCTTCCTGATTGTATATGTGTTTTAAGAGGGCATTTTACCATGCACACTGATTATGTGTAAATGTCTGTTTCGTCATATTTGTTTCAAATATGTTCTATTTTTGGCTGTTTAAAAAGATGCGCAGATTTCAGGCCCATTTTACTGAAATTGCGTAAAAGTGTCATATCAGGCTTCTTCTTTTCTGAGAGTCCTGTTGGTCTTCCTCCATATACAGTATTATATAGGAAGTTTCAGTTTATTTCAACTCACGTTACTTGATGTATTGAATTAATAACTTGGGTGAAGGTTGATTTACAAAATTTATGTACTGTACTCCATTCAAACTAATAGTCTTGATTGACTCTACTATATTACAAAATTTACAGCTTTTAAATATTGAAGATTTCTGTAAGTGGCACGTTGCCTATCCTTTCATCTACGTTAAATTGGCACCAGGTCCCGACCGTCTCAATGAAATAGTTTGTTTGGAGTAGCAGTTGATCACATTTGGGTCAGTGGGTTACATTACTGTGTATATCATTTCTCACTTGTTTCCTGTTGCAGGTGAAGTAATTTCCAGGAAAAAAGAAGAACTGGACAAAATTGTTTCAGCATTCAACATACAAATTGACAATCCCGTAACAATTCTGAATCGGGAAGATGTCCGGGAATTCCTAAACAGTAGCAGTTCTCAGAAGTACAAATTCTTTATGGAAGCAAGGAAGGTAGGACATGTGCAGAGTCGATGTCACATAAACGAAAGGTCGCTACCATTTTAAACTCTAAGAAAGAGGTTGTTATTCTGTTCAAATGTTGATTAATGTTTACAATAGAATGAGTTTTATGTTACAACCTTTTTTACAATTCAGATGGCTGTCATTTTCTCTTTAAATTGATTAAATTGTGTAATGCACTTATTTGCATCTGCGCTGTAGTGAATGCATATCAGACTGAACAGCAGTACCAGTTTTATTTTATTCAGACAAACTTACAATTAACTTGGCTTGAGATCCCAATTTTCTGTCGATGTTGATCTTGCTAGTTGTAATGCCATGTGGGTACCTTTGTCTTGGAGGAACATACTGGAGGAAATATGTTCTTCCATGACTTTGATACTTACCTGTTCTCTGTGAGAAACTCGAACTTCATCCCCACTTTATGTTTATCCTTTCGGGAAATACGCCGTTGGCGACGGATTTTGTGGAAGTCGCTTGCTTTGAAAATTATATTTTTATTTGTTTGTGGTTTATTTTTCGCCACTGTCATTAGCTACTAGTTAAGACTTTATGGCATTAGATGATATATAATGGATGGGAATTTAAGGTACTGACCCAGGATGTGCCTGGAGGGACTGAGGGAAGTCTCAGGATAATAGGTCTCCAGGCTGAAATTTGAACCAGGGACCTCCTGTGTATAAAGCACATGGTAACTACACTGCTGCAATGGTTGTTTGTTTTATGCTGTGTTTATTCCAGAAAAATTACTACTCATTTACTATTAAAAATTGTAATACTCAGGGGAAGTAAAAGAAGGCAGGGAAATTTTGTATTGTATGTAAGGAAGCCAGGGTCCACCAACTGAAGAAGAATAAGATTGTATTTGAATGTTTTCTATTTGTGCAGATTGTAATGTGCAAGCAGCAAGAAATCAGGTGACTTGTCCTCTAGGTTATGGTAGAAATTTTACCAACGTTTCGGAGGCATTAAGCGCCTCTGCGATGTAGGCGAGTTTCAACCAGACTACACATTGCAACATTGCATCAACTTCATATTTATCGTGCTTGCTTACATTTTGTTAAATCTTGTAAATTTTGTACTGGAAGTTGCTACGTCAAGTTTTGATGTAAGTGAAAGTAATAAACTCGGTGTCATTTGCAATCAATGATTAAGTGCCACTTCTGTGCAACTCCTTTGGTGTTGTGGTACTATTAAATGACAAATGCACATTTTTTAAAAAATGCTACTTTCATTTGAGTGAGAAATCAGACTTTGGAAGCTGCTGGCAGGGGCACAGTGGTTATGGGTCAATTGTTACTGATTCCAGACAACTGACATCACAGACATTGGACCATCACTGTTACGCTGTGCATACATTTCTTAGCTCGTTAAACATTTGTTTAAGTTGTTAAATATGAATTCATGAAGCCGTTGTTGTTAATCCGTAAATATTGGTCTGGTCGATGTTAACCAACGTTTCAGAGGTCATACTGCCTCCATCATCAGGGCGATGAGTCTGAAGATTTCTGTCTTCTGGGTTGTTACGCTGTGTAGTCTGGTCGATGTTAACCAACGTTTCAGAGGTCATACTGCCTCCGTCATCAGGGCGATGAATGTGCCAGTTGGGTGAGTGGTGCTGTTTATAGGAGCTGGACCGTGAATGGAGTATGACCTCTGAAACGTTGGTAAATGTCTACCTGATTACACAGTGCTACAACCCAGAAGATAACTATCTTCGTTCACACTGCCATTAGAACCTCAAATCCTACTAAGAAATTACTTAATATATCTCAGAGCAGTGCTTTGATTCAGATTAATAGTAAATTGGTATGCTGCATCTTGTCTTAAATATAACCTGAAAGTTGATATTGTTAACCTCTACAGTTAGGCAACACTATGCAGAGTCAAACAACTAGTTTTGTATCAACCCTGATCATGGAGACTATATGAACATTTCCAAAATGTTGGTAAGAACTTGCTGTATGGGATCACAACCCAGAAGATCACAATTGGCATTGCCTTAAATAGCTTTTTCTTTGTCATTGTTCATATGGAATGAGCTGTGACTAGTTACGGGCTGGACAACTGAAATTTTGTCCTCTAGCCTCTGCATCCAGACTCGTATCCAATGGGTACTGGGGTCCCTTCCTCGGAGTGTGGTGTGACTGGGTCGTGATGCTGACCACTCACCCTCATCTAGTGCTGAGGTCAAGAATTAGGAGCTATACCTCCTCTCCCCCCCAAGTGACCTACATGGCGCATAATGGGATGGCTTTACTTTTATTGTGCATGTGGAATGTTATTACCATGCAGTCTTTTCCTCATTTAACACTTCAGAGACAGGGAAATCAGTCTCCAGCATTTCACTGGAAGGAAGCAAAGAAGGTCCATACGTGTCTCTGCGTTGCTTAGTGAGCATTTTGTGGAGTGTCATTGATACCACAACAGAAGATCTTTTGTTTTTAGTGCCAAATAGACCTCTGCAACAGGAAACCTTTGTCTTGCCTTTTGGTGGTCTGATAAGGGATGGTTATTTTCATATGAAGAGAGAATGGCTTCCTGAAGAAACTCCACAGCTATTGCAGTACCCTCCAGAATACCAGAGTGACCAAGAAACCGACTGTAGTTCCTCCCAATAGGAGGCCCATCAGGTGGTCTGTGAATTTCTGTAGTTGTGCTCTCCCTTGAGATTAAAGATGATATGCATATGACATGATAAAGATGGTTCTGAGACAACATCCATTTATCTCACTCAGCAGTTTCCTAGAACATGGATTAAAATCTATTATTTCTTGCATTCTATTGCTGAGGAAGGTGAACCTTTCTCCTTGATTTAATATTTGTAAATTTTTGGATTCTGGGTATTCCAGTAGTGCTCTAGGATTGGTGACCAAACTTCTCTATGTTACTTGTTGTGATTTACCATTACATCCTAGAATAAGTCCATTTGCCTTTCCCTACAGTAGTTAATTATGTCTGCCAACATAGACAGCAGCAGTTTGATTGAGTCACAGAGCAAGTATGCAGAACACCCTTGCCATTGGCTCTGTTCTTCACTGGGATTGGTGTTGAGTCAGGTCAGGTCAGGTCTGAACAGCATAAATACCATCATCGTACACTCTCAAAGCTAGGTGAGTGGACCCCCTTTTGGGGAATTTGTCTGTGGCTGCAGACTCACCATATGCCTAATCCTCAGACTTGAATTCTGCTGTTGTAATCTCATAAACATGGTAGCCATCTGCACTGGTTTCCCAGGGATCCATGCCACAAATTTTTCTGAGTTCTGGAATTGATCCAGTCTTCACAACTCTCAGTCTGACTCTCTCCCAGTGATTTATCCGTGAAATTACGCCTCAGAGCCATTCCTTAGCTGCTGCTGCTCAAGATAGGTAGGTGTCATGCCTTTCTCTTCAGGAAACACATCAGTTTCTATCTCCGCACTCTACACCGTTGACCTTGAACTTCCACAGTGACGCCCATGTCCTGATGACCACCATACCTGAGCATAGCTGGTGGATCCATGGCTGCTGACAGCTGGATATCTCCGGCTTCCCTCTGCAATTTACTGACTTGAACAGCAGAGCCCCCATCATTGGTCCCAGGCTGAGTCAGCAACAGAGTTTTTCAGTCAACCTTCTTGAGGAAACCTTTCCTCTTTCTGCCCCTCTTATAATGCAAGCCAGCCTGATTATTCTTCTTGATGGTCAGGTTCGAGATACCTGTTTTAGCCAGACCCTTCACCAGAGCTCCTAAGAGATTTTGCCACTTCTCTGCACGAGGAGAGGATAACCATGTTTACAAATTTGAGAACCCTGATAGGTTGTTATAATGGCATGCATTATTATGTTTTGCAGAAGTCCAGCTCGAGTTCCAGAGATTCCGATCCCCATCGAACTTAGAGCCCCGGCTTGCAAGGGCTTTGAAAGAACTGAGAGTCGTGGAGGAGGCAACTTGCCTGTTAGAACTTGCTTCTGATGATCCAGAAGGGATTGAAGGACAACTTAAGCGTTGCACGGTATGAAAACAGAAAATTGTGATACAGAGCACGAGCAGATCTATATTATTATGGACATAATTATCCAGGACACTTAGTGTGTTTGTTGAAATTCATAGAGAAGCGAGGGGGGACATTAATTCAAGTACCATAATAATTCAGAGCAAGAAGATGGCTGACCGTCTTTGGAGATGTTGCGAATGTGTAGACTGGTAGATATTGACCAGTGTTTCAGAGGAGCATGCTGCCTTCATTATCAGGGTGATGACATACTTATTACACTGATGATGAAGGTAGCAAACTCATGTACGTATTATGAGAACATAAAATCTCAACTCAGAGCAGTTTCCTTTCTTGTGATGAAAAGTGCAGATAAGAACAGACACATTAGTGCTGTTCCATATCCTCATTGAGTTCTTTTTAACGTTTTGTGACTCGCTAATTTTTATAGTGAGACGTGGTTTGCGCCCCATCTCACTTTATTTCATTCATAGCAATAATTTGAGCTGCTTAATGCTAGACGAAGTTAGTACCACGACGTGTTGAAACAACAGAAGACTCGATTACTATCTCATCTTCTGATGCAATTGTACGCAGGCCACCACCATGTAAGATTAAATATTAAGATAAATTTAAAAGATACCTGAAAAAGTATAAACAATATTAATACGAGTATGTACACCCCCATTTGATTTATTCAGAATTTAAGGTGCGTACTTAAATAAGTTTACCACACATATTATAATAGTTTCACTATGTTTTAATATAATTTGTAATATATAGCTGACTTTCAAAACGCTATGAAGTTGACTCAGCACAAATATGTTTCCAGTATATTTTTTAAACAGATTATTTTGAACCCAGATATAGTATAATGATTTTTATTTATAGTTATAGATGTAATTATCAGACATAATTTTTACTCAAGGGAGATTTAAGAGTATTTCCTTTGCTTCATCATAAAGCAGCATTTAGTAAAAAGAAGTTTCTACAGACACAAGCAAAGCTTTAAAATGCCAGCCCAGTTTTTAAAAATTTGAACATGTTTCATAATTATCACAGATACTTTGAAATGTAATCTGAGGACAGGAATGTTGGGTTGAATTCCCCTTTGTATCGTCACAGATAAAAACGTGAAAATTTTTAAAGCACTGTTAAATACTGCAATTTGTATTTTGAGTCTTCTGATTCCAAGTTGCACCAACATAACTGCTATAAATTGGCTCTGATTAATCAGAGTTTAATTGGAGAGGGCATCCACATGCACCGAAGAAACGTATCGATCAGTAACAAACAAACTTCGCCAAATTATCTTTATCAGATGAACAAGAAATTGCAGTAGAAATTCAAATTAAATTATAACCTATAATAACCTTACTTAAAGCAATTAATTGTAGCACATATGAACTAAAACAAGGAAGGTTAAAAGAATCAGGCCAATTGAGGAGGGCATCTAAACACAAATTACTTACCTTACGTACATTTATGCCAGGCGCTCTCGTCTAAAACTTCTTTGCAGATTATAGCAAACACCGGTCAATGATTGACGATAGAAGACGGATTACCAACAACAGATCGTATATCAATTGCGAAGTGCTCATCCTGCCATCTATGAACAATGTAGAAACAACATAATGATGCAGAGATACCGGTAGATGGACGAGGTATTTAACAGAATCGCCAAAAATAAAACTAAAGGAAAGCTGTTTGTGTTACATTCACATAGTTGTGCATAAGAAGCATTTCTCACTCTTTGTCACAGTGTTCACATGATTGAATGCTTTGGTGGGGGCAATAGTTTCTGGGTTTTGATTACTGCATGAAACATTACCGTAAAATGTGAACTGCCATGGAGCAAATGTTTGATGGATATGGTCCCACAAGTAAAAGAATAGGACTTCTTTCAAAAATGACTTGCACTATATTAGTTTCATAATTACAATTTCTCAGACACCTGCAATCTATGTTCCTCCCTCAGAGAGAGAGAGACCATGTTTTGCACCCGTACAAAGCAAGAGGCAAAATTATTGTTTTGTACATATTGATCTTTAGTTTCTCAGAAATCAGACGGGAAGTCAAAATATTTCGAACTGAAAATTGTCAAGCATTTCCTCATGAGTATCATTTCGATTTATTATTGTTGCTCCCAAATATTTAAACTTTGTCATGCTTTTAATGGAATGGAATAAAAGAGCAGAATAAAACCACATCTTACATATTTTTCATTTACACTGACTGTGAAAATGCTCCTGCACTGTCTATAACATAATCTTGTGTCATTTTGTCTCTCATTTATCATTCTGGCATCAAAAGAAAACAATAAAATATGCAGGTCTGTTATTTCTCCTACCCAATTTAGTGATTCCCTTGTTGTTCGACTCTGTTCGTTTCTTTGAGCAACAGAAATGCCTGAAGGATTTCTAAATTTACTTCCACTGATGGAACAATCTGAATGACAATAAGAAAACAATTTCATATATACACGTCATGTAACAGATATTAATAACCAGTAAAACTATTGTACATCTCACCTCTGCACATCTTAGTGCTCTTATTTCAAATAATTCATTTAACGTACATACAGGAGGCAAATTTGTTATCTTCAGATCTAATACCAGGGCTAGGAAAAATCAGTTGAAAGATTTACTATAAATAAGAAAGTAAATCAAAATGTTTCTCATTTATGGTGGCATAGGTTGTGTTGTGATATCTCTGGAGAGAAATTTACTGTCATGGCAATAACGTCGGTCAATCTCATCTTAATTTCTACTTTGAAAATTCTTTTTGTTTTCCAAAATGCAAGATTGTGGTCTGTGTTTCAGAGGAAGTGCTCCTTTCTGAGGAAAGGGCCACAGAAGAGGAAAAAATGCACTTAATTGAAGGTGAGTTCAAAACAAATGCACGTTGCATTAGTTTTGGTTTTGTAATTATGAAAAAATAAATATTGTAGATGGGTGATTTTCTTTCCAAACACTTCGCAACAAAAAAAATTGTTTTCATATTAACAGCTGCATTATTATCCTGAGTATCTTAGGTTCTCCTTACTTCCACAAATTGTATATCTTATATGTCAACAGAGCTCTTCAGCATCATAATTGTCACACTTGCTTATATGTTTTATAATCACAAAGTAATGTGCGTGTTACACCTGTTATACGAAACAAGCCTGATTCTTATTTTGATTGACGAATTTTAAGTTTGTCATCTTACTTAAGTATTTGGGTTTGAGTTAAAACAAATTGGACCTGTGCACATATCTAATTATTACTTTAATATCAGTTTGTTTACATTTTTATGCTATGAATTGAATATGTTCCTTATAAATACTGTATGACATGCTCTGAAAACCATTTTTCTTTTAATAAGACCAGTGAAAGTATACATTTGTTACAATATATTTCATTTGTTTCACCATTGACAATTATATCGAAGTTACAGAACGTTACTCCACAAGAAAATATGATGTGTTATTTCTGGTAGTTGTTTGAAGATGATACAGAATGAAATTTGAAAGGATTCACCATCTAAATAACTCTACTAAGGATTAAGGAGTTGTACTCAAAGCAGATTAAGGAAGGTTATCTGTTCTTTGTTGAAGCAAATTATATTACTATTATCTGGTTGTGGCAACAGCTTCTTCAGGACATTCTGCAGGGAATGAGGTTTCAACAAGTCAGATCTCTACCCTTCTGCCATGTGCCATTGGCGTCAGTTCCTTTGTTACTCCAGAAGGGTGGGTTAGGCAAGCAGGACTAGTCCTTGGTCTCTGAAGTCTCTCAGGCTTACCCTGTTATACTTCTTTTGGGGGTATTCCAAGAAATGTGACTAGAATTTCACAGTTGTCATCAGCATTTACTGAAATGAAGGAACAGATATGTAGTATTTAGCAGACATTTGAATATGTATCCTGTCACTAGAGGTGCCCATGTATGGGACAATTTCAAATTTTCATGTTCCAGAAATTTAAATGAAAGTAGTATTTCTCAAGAGAATGGCATAGCAGGTGCAATTGGACTTTGTATAGAGAACTTGCCAGATGAAATGAAATGCTACTATATCAGGACTTTGCTCTCTTTGTTGAGGATGTGAATATCAAAATTGAGGTTAAGTCATTATTCTTTAATTTATATACATTTTGTTTATTGTCATTAACATGTAATTTTCAGACTTTGCTTGCAGGACTGAATTTTGAACTTGATTTAAAGCTGTTTTATATTTAAGTATATCAGGTGTGACAGATCATAAGATTTTCTTACTATGTTCTACTGCATTTCTTGTCATTAAGAGTTAAAATATATATATGAATAATTGCTGCTGCCTCTTGTTACAGTATTGTAGTTTATTTATTAACTACAATTTAAATTGCATTATAATAATTAAATCAATTTGAATTTTGGTTGATTTGAATACAGTATACACTTACAGACACAAATTAGTGATCCGTAAATGTGGATTTAATTATGTTTGTTCATTTTATAAATTTAATTATTGCAGGTGCTGGGAACTCTTTGGTCACGAAATAAATATGACGAGTGAGTTTATTAAGAAATCGCTTGCAGTGTCCAAGTGGAATGACTTGTTGAATAGTTATGTGTATGGGATCCATGACTTACTTTTGTACTACCTAAAACGTGAGCTGTCCGATGAAGAAAAAGAAGGTTTGTAATTACACTGGCACTTTTACATGCGTATTCTTAAATCTCTGAATTTGAATCGCTGTTCGAACTGAATAGCCGTGAATATGAGGAATAGACACATTGAAGGTAGGATTCAGCTCCACACGTAGCAGATGGATTTTAAGGAAAAAAATATAACTGGATTTAAATTCTGCATGCTACCCTATAATTCCAGGCACATTTTCCAATGCCTACACAAATGGCATCATCACTCCCCTTTGGTTAATTGTGTGAAACTTGCAGGCGTTCCGGTTATGAGCATAGGAAACTTGTTACTCTTCATGATAGCATGAAAATGTTGCCACATGTATAGAGTGAAAAACACCAGAGACAACTATTCTTGAGTAACTGTACCCCCTCCCCTCAGTGTCTGTTCTTCCATCATATGTAAAATGAGACTCGCTAGGAAGAAATTATGGTACCTACATTTTTTTAGTTCCCTTACCTGTGACGTTGTTTATTCCTACCCATCACTTTCACACACAGAATCAACATAATTCACTGGGATGATACACTACAGACTTTTTTATAATTAATAATCTTCATTGATAGAAAGGGGATCTGGGGTAGCTGAGTCAGTATAGTGAGTGATTATAGACTTGACAGCCGGGGGTTTGGTCCCCAACATAGACAAAGGGTTTTTCCTCCTCCTGTCTTTTCCTGAGGGCTGACTACCTGCCCCTATCTAGTGTCGAGGTTAACACCAAGTGCCTACATGGTGTGTAGTGGGACATAAGAATGATAATAATACAAAAATAGAAGTTGCGTATTTAAACATGGACTTTCATGCTTTTTCTCCAATTTTTCTTTTTACTATTGATAATTATTTTCATAACTTATTCAGCAATCAGTAATTAAATCAGTTGAAGCAGTATAATTTTAGATAATATTTCCATAAAAGTAATTAATTACAAATGTATTCTGGCCAGAGAACAATAACTTTAATTTGTTCATTAAATTTCTTCTATTCTACCTGAGCATTTGTGGGTAATCTAAGGTTGCTTATGTTTGTCCCTAAAGTTTGGGACTGAAAAATGTAGTCCGACTGATATTACACAGTGATGAGCCTGGCCACTATTAAAAAAATTGTTGCCTGCTTGCAGTAAGTTAAGAAAAGTTTGTAATAAATTCTGTGAAATATAAATTGAAGGGACATAATTTGTTTTGCACTAAAATGTATTTCATATCCATGTAAGCAGTTGATATTATTATTATTATTTCAGTTGTGTACTTGATTTTAGATGTCTGTTCCTTATCCAAATACCTGATCACTGGATCATTTGTAGATACAAAATCTTCAATGATTTAAGTCTAAAAGTCTGTATAGTTTTCTTATTGCCACCTGAAGCCATTCTGTCATGCTTATCTTTGCCGCTGCGAAGCACCATTTCTCTACCTCAGCCACTTGGCTATTTTTATTGAATTATTTCTCTTATCATGGAAGCATATCATGATTACTTTAAGTGTTAATTATTTTAGTGAAATATATTAAGTTGTCACACTCCTTAATGGAAATAGGAAAGCAACACACCTCATCCTGATGTCTCAGCCTATCATCATTTACAGTTGGCACTGCGATTGTATTTAATTTGATGTTTTAATAAATGTAAATTGGAAAGTGATGATTATAATAACAGCATTAAAATCCCTGTATAGACGACAGTATGATTGTTTATTGCACAGCTCGGATCATCGTAAACCCTCTCGGCTCTTGTATTACTATTGGAGGAACTTGGATAATTAAAGCATGTCAGTTTCCCTTTTCATTTGTATTTTAAGTTACCAATCAAAGAACTGAATGAGACGTAGTGTCATATTTGGTAGCTGGGAAAAACTGGTAACAAGTTTAATAGATAAAAAGATGTTATCTTTCGAGGATGAACATCTCGCATCGGTTCTACAAGTTTATACATTCATGTGGCTTAGATTTACAAGAGTACCAACATACAGATATTGTTCAGTGTGGATTGCAGGAACATAGAAATAGTCACGTTTACAAGAAAGCATTGAAGATAGCTAGAACTTTATCTGGAATTCTTGTAAGTTATGTGTGATTGTTATTTGATTATGTATGTAGAATTGTAAGGATAACGTTTTGTGCAATCGAATATTTATAGGTTTCAGGAGCACGTGTATGAAATTTGTGAAAAATAGGTTTGGGGCTGAATATTAAAGCTGTTTCTCCTCTGAATTGGAAAATAATCTCGACGAAGTGACATACGGTCTCCCCGGACAACTTCATATGCAACAGATGAAAAACAAAAGCTGTTTTGTCAGTATATATCGCGATATGAAGACGTATGGTGGGTATGGCTCCATGCGGTTTCAGGGCTGTTCTGAAAGCTGTGATGACGAGAAAAGGATGCCAGATTTTGTCGAGAATTGAACCCAAGTCCTTTGAAGGAAGCAGAATTGTTGGTTAGTTAGACTTTGTTTTATTCTTTAAATTGTAAATTATTTGTGAATGAATCTAGCATTTGCTTTTTATGAACGTGACATGAAGTTTTAAGGATGAGTTGTGTAATTAGTAATTAGCATTTTTTCAGTCGATAGTAGTAGCAGCTGTTTCATTAGACTAATCCTCGCCTACTAACTGTTTTCCACAATTTTGCTTCACATATTGATCACAAGGCATCGTCTTGATAAGAGATATCATAAATCAAATTTTCGAAGGAAGCTGTTTTACCAGCTAACCTAGAACCTTAATAGTGCAGTGGCGTTCGGCCGCTCCAGTGGCGTGTGGCTGTGAGCGTGATTTTAGTTAAATATTCTTGACTCGTTTATTGATTTTCGTTTTTTAGCGACGCTTTATCAACTGCATTATGGATAAGGTTATTTATGAATGATTTATTTCCAAGTTGTCGTACCCTGTTTTTTTAAAAAGGTACTATCATTGCTACCTGTTTGGAACGACTGTCGTTGATTGATTGTATATTTAACTAAGTTTAATCGACTGCGCTGGTTATTTAGTGTACAATAAAGCTGTCTCTTTAAAATTTCATCCTGGACGTGCTGTAATCTTTGTAAGTTAAGTGGCGTTCGGCCGCTCCAGTGGCGTGTGGCTGTGAGCGTGATTTTAGTTAAATATTCTTGACTCGTTTATTGATTTTCGTTTTTTAGCGACGCTTTATCAACTGCATTATGGATAAGGTTATTTATGAATGATTTATTTCCAAGTTGTCGTACCCTGTTTTTTTAAAAAGGTACTATCATTGCTACCTGTTTGGAACGACTGTCGTTGATTGATTGTATATTTAACTAAGTTTAATCGACTGCGCTGGTTATTTAGTGTACAATAAAGCTGTCTCTTTAAAATTTCATCCTGGACGTGCTGTAATCTTTGTAAGTTAAGGGAACATAGACTGAAATGTATTCGATCTTATTCTTTTTTTTATTGGCAGTTGAATTTTAAGGAGAACGTTTTACGTAAGGGGGCTGCAGTTCACAAATAACTTGGCATTATTACATTTTCATGCAAATTATGATTCACCCACGTAGTACTATGATTATGTCGTTAAAAATTTCAGAAGATTTAAATTAGCTCAGTGTAGTATCCAGTGGTGGTTTCCTGAGAACATGGTAATGGACGTTCGGGTTTATGTAAAAGACCGGGGGGGGGTTTCACCAGCTGAGCGACTCTTAGCTACTCAAGAGGGATTCTGATCGGGAAATATATAGTAAATATTACCAGAGTAAAATATTTATTTATATGTTAAATTGACAAATTCTTGTGAAGATTAAATTACGTAATTAGGATCTTCATACATTGTAATGAAGGTTTGCGTAATGGAATTACATGAAAAATGTAATTTGCCCTGGTATAATTTATATTTTTAAGTTTGTTTATTAAACTAACTTTTTACTTTTAAGGAATACAGAAGTTTGTTGGGAAAATTAGATGCCAAGATTGTGTTTGTTGTGATGTTTGACATGAATGTTGACCTTGAAGACTGGTAAGTAATTTGTTTTAACAATCAGCAAAGTTGGATCTTGTATTTATGGGTTTTTGTATGAATCTCTCCGTTAACAGCAATTATTTCTTTGAACATCGTTAACCAGTTGGCCTTTGGAATGGTCAAGTGTTGTGTTTTCTTCGCGGTACGGACTGAATTCTTAAATTATATTTTTGATTATAAGGTTAAGGAGACTTCAATGATATTAGGTTTGATCTGGTGTGAACTTTTGTCGTGATATTTTTGAGCATTCGATTTCTATGAGACAGGGAATTTCTTGCACTGATGAAAGGGGAATTGTTCAAAGACTCCAAATAGGACGGGATTTTACCGACCATAACTTTAACTTTCAGGGATATGTAATACTTCTATATCGATCGACACTTCAAAGAGATGTCCACAGACAATTTTTTTTCTGGGATTGATTTACAGTATTTTGGTTCTTCTCATGTCATGGAACACTAGCAGCTGAAATTGATATATTTTTTAATCGCTTACGTTTTAAGAAGTACTAAGGTCGATTAACGAATATTATGTCATTACAATTCCTGGACCAGGGAGTGAAATTAGGCTCCTCTGCCCGACCCAAGAAAATATGTATTTTTACCTGAAGATGTGAGCAGATCCAGCTACTGAAACGTGGTGTCTAGTTTTAGTATATTGAACGATGGAGTAATTTAATGATTTCAGTACAGATTATTTTAAGAAGAACTCGGGGCGAAGGACATATATAGTTTAGCTAACTACAAAATTTCTTGTTGTTGTTATTTGTTGATATTTCAGGTTCTGATGGTTTACCGAAATTTCGGAGCTGTTTCAAGGCAGTCGCATCTGAAACGTCGGCCAGTGTCTGCCACAATACACGGCGTAGCAGCCAAAAAGACGGCCATCTTCATGTTGGTTTATGGTTTGGACAAATGAGGTTTTACCTCTGTGACAAAATTGGTTTGATAATGTGATTCTGAGTTAACATTGTTTTGATTTAATAATTTTTGTATCCTTTTATTTATATAACTATAGAACTCGTTTTAGTTTTCATGTTCTAGAAGCAGTTTTTACCTGTTTTTAGTGACACGATACAAAATAGCCCAATATTTTATTTAATTATGCTCGTAATCTGTTATGAGAAACATTATTTTGTGATACGCGAGTTCTGTTTCGAAATATTAGAATGACCTTGAAAAATCTTATCAGCCGTCACGCCCTCACTTACCCCACTGGATCGACTTTTACCCATGGGTTTGGTTCTTCATTTACCCTGAAATATGCCCCATAGCATTTAAATAATGCCATGGATGTCGAAATTATTTGCTTCCCAATTACAGCAATGTAGGATGTTCAACAGAACAACCAATCATCTTGTTCGCTCGTTTACAAATGATGTTACGTCATCTGAGTGAGATCCAATATCGGGTCCATTACGGAATAGTGGCTGCTGCACTGTTTTATGGACGATAAGAATTAGGCACTTGAGATAAATAATCAATTTAAGTTTTATGAAGATAACTATATAGTCTGATAGATATTGACTGATATTTCAGAGGCGATTGCCCTGATGATGGAGGCAGTAATAACATCCGAAACATCGGTCATGATCTGGTGAAACAGTTCATTAACCAACAGTTTCCTATGGTGGCGCGTCGTGTTCTCTTTGAGGTTGGAAGCAGATTCTCATTTCGTAATTCTCGATGCCCTGATAACGCAGACAAACTTCTTTTGTGGTTCATTCGCATTTTAATTTAATTTACTAAAAATCATGGAAATTAATTTGCGAAGTAGAAGAAGTGTTTCTGTTGGTCTCGCTATGTATGTCTGTCTGTCTGTCTGTCCGTCAGTCTTCTGTATATTACTGCAGAAAGAGGTAATTATACAGATTGTATATTCATGTTGTATTTTTATAACTCGAGAGATTTTCCAAATTGAAACGTAATTAATTATATGTGATTAGGATATGTTTCCCCACCGTTTAAATATTTTCCCAACCAAAATTCTATATGCATTCTTCACTTTCTGTTCTTCCCCACATTCCCAGCACATCTTAAATTCATAAATTTCACTTGTGCTCATACTGTTTGTCTTGTCTTTTGTGGCACCCTATACCAGGGGTTATTGCCCCGCAGCTCACTTAAAATACAAAATCTTGACATCGAAGTTCAGAATGATGTTTTATAGAAGTTCACACATTTATTCCAGCATCCACGTCAAACTTCATGACCCTAGTGGTTGTTGGCGAAGAATATTTCCGTAAACGTAGCATTTCTATTCAAATTTGGATTTACATTTGGTTTGTGACTCGTTATTCCCTTCGTGCTGATAACAAGTTCTCATAGAAGTCAAATCTGACATGTAGGCAACCTCCCAAACACCTGCGCCTTGCGGGCTAGTCCGATGATAATGGAATGGCAAGCTGTTTTGTCGTCAGCTTCTCAAGACTTGGGACAAGAACTTCTCAAGACTTGGGACAAGTGACTTCTCAAGAATTGGGACAAGAACTTCTCAAGACTTGAGACAAGGACTTCTCAAGACTTGGGACGACTGACATCTCAAGACTTGGGACAAGACCTTCTCAAGACTTGGGACAAGTGACTTCTCAAGACTTGGGACAAGAAATTCTCAAGACTTGGGACAAGTGACTTCTCAAGACTTGGGACAAGAACTTCTCAAGACTTGGGACGAGTGACTTCTCAAGACTTGGGAGTCTAGTCCTGATAGGGATGGGACAGGTCAAATTTAGAAGGAAAATTTTTTGAAATTCTTCAAAAAATCAAAAAACGCTGCAAACCTTCTGAAATGCACACAAAACCAAAAATTTTCGGAAAATTCGGAAAAAAATTAAAAGTTGAAAATTTTCAAAAATTCTTAGTTTTGTGCGCTTTTTGGACGATTTGCCACGTTTTTCGAAATTTTTCGAAAAAATTGAAATTTCTCAAATTTGAGAATTTTCAAAATTTTTCGAAATTTAAAAAAAATTAAAAACGACTGCAAATGGCGTGAAACGCGAAGAAAACTAAGAATTTTCGAAAAAATTGAATTCAGCTAAGACAGGTGAGGCACAGCCCTAAACAAGCAGACAAGTCTTGGGAAAATAACTTCTCAAGACTTGGGACGAGTGACTTCTCAAGACTTGGGACAAGTGACTTCTCAAGACTTGGGACAAGAACTTCTCAACACTTGGGACAAGGACTTCTGAAGACTTGGGACTTCTCAAGACTTGGGAGTCTAGTCCTGATAGGGATGGGACAAGTCAAATTTAGAAGGAAAAATTTTCAAATTTTTCGAAAAATCAAAAAACGCTGCAAACCTTCTGAAATGCGCACAAAAACAAAAATTTCCGGAAAATTCGGAAAAAAATTAAAAGTTGAAAATTTTTTGAGAATTTTCAAAAATTTTCGAAATTTTAAAAAAATTAAAAACGACTGCAAATGGCGTGAAACGCGAAGAAAGCTAAGAATTTTCGAAAAAAATTGATTTCAGCTAAGACAGGTGAGGCAAAGCCCTAAACAAGCAGACAAGACTTGGGACAATAACTTCTCAAGACTTGGGACGAGTGACTTCTCAAGACTTAGGACAAGTGATTTCTCAAGACTTGGGACAAGAACTTCTCAAGACTTGGGACAGGTGCCTTCTCAAGACTTGGGACAAGAACTTCTCAAGACTTGGGACGAGTGACTTCTCAAGACTTGGAACGAGTGACTTCTCAAGACTTGGGACAAGTGACTTCTCAAGACTTGGGACAAGAACTTCTCAAGACTTGGGACGAGTGACTTCTCAAGACTTGGGAGTCTAGTCTTGATAGGGATGGGACAGGTCAAATTTAGAAGGAAAATTTTTTGAAATTTTTCGAAAAATCAAAAAACGCTGCAAACCTTCTGAAATGCGCACAAAACCAAAAATTTTCGGAAAATTCGGAAAAAAATTAAAAGTTGAAAGTTTTCAAAAATTCTTAGTTTTGTGCGCTTTTTGGACGATTTGCCACGTTTTTCGATTTTTCGAAAAAATTGAAATTTCTCAAATTTGAGAATTTTCAAAAATTTTCGAAATTTAAAAACGACTGTAAATGGCGTGAAACGCGAAGAAAACTAAGAATTTTCGAAAAAATTTGAATTCAGCTAAGACAGGTGAGGCACAGCCCTAAACAAGCAGACAAGACTTGGGACAATAACTTCTCAAGACTTGGGACGAGTGACTTGTCAAGACTTGGGACAAGAACTTCTCAAGACTTGGGAAAAGAACTTCTCAAGACTTGGGACAAGAACTTCTCAAAACTTGGGACGAGTGTCTTCTCAAGACTTGGGACAAGACCTTCTCAAGACTTGGGACAAGTGACTTCTCAAGACTTGGGACAAGAACTTCTCAAGACTTGGGACAAGAACTTCTCAAGACTTGGGACGAGTGACTTCTCAAGACTTGGGACAAGAACTTCTCAAGACTTGGGACAAGTGACTTCTCAAGACTTGGGACAAGAACTTCTCAAGACTTGGGACGAGTGACTTCTCAAGACTTGGGACGAGTGACTTCTCAAGACTTGGGACAAGTGACTTCTCAAGACTTGGGACAAGAACTTCTCAAGACTTGGGACAAGGACTTCTCAAGACTTGGGACAAGTGACTTCTCAAGACTTGGGTGTCTAGTCCTGATAGGGATGGGACAGGTCAAATTTAGAAGGAAAATTTTTTGAAATTCTTCAAAAAATCAAAAAACGCTGCAAACATTCTGAAATGCACACAAAACCAAAAATTTTCGGAAAATTCGGAAAAAAATTAAAAGTTGAAAATTTTCAAAAATTCTTAGTTTTGTGCGCTTTTTGGACGATTTGCCACGTTTTTCGATTTTTCGAAATTTTTCGAAAAAATTGAAATTTCTCAAATTTGAGAATTTTCAAAATTTTTCGAAATTTAAAAAAATTAAAAACGACTGCAAATGGCGTGAAACGCGAAGAAAACTAAGAATTTTCGAAAAAATTGAATTCAGCTAAGACAGGTGAGGCACAGCCCTAAACAAGCAGACAAGTCTTGGGACAATAACTTCTCAAGACTTGGGACGAGTGACTTCTCAAGACTTGGGACAAGTGACTTCTCAAGACTTGGGACAAGAACTTCTCAACACTTGGGACAAGGACTTCTGAAGACTTGGGACTTCTCAAGACTTGGCAGTCTAGTCCTGATAGGGATGGGACAGGTCAAATTTAGAAGGAAAAATTTTCAAATTTTTCGAAAAATCAAAAAACGCTGCAAACCTTCTGAAATGCGCACAAAACCAAAAATTTTCGGAAAAAAATTAAAAGCTGAAAATTTTCAAAAATTCTTAGTTTTGTGCGCTTTTTGGACGATTTGCCACGTTTTTCGATTTTTCGAAAAAATTGAAATTTCTCAAAGGGGTACCCCTTTGAGAATTTTCAAAAATTTTCGAAATTTAAAAAAAATTAAAAACAACTGCAAATGGCGTGAAACGCGAAGAAAACTAAGAATTTTCGAAAAAAATTGAATTCAGCTAAGACAGGTGAGGCACAGCCCTAAACAAGCAGACAAGTCTTGGGACGAGTGACTTCTCAAGACTTGGGACAAGTGACTTCTCAAGACTTGGGACAAGAACTTCTCAACACTTGGGACAAGGACTTCTGAAGACTTGGGACTTCTCAAGACTTGGGAGTCTAGTCCTGATAGGGATGGGACAAGTCAAATTTAGAAGGAAAAATTTTCAAATTTTTCGAAAAATCAAAAAACGCTGCAAACCTTCTGAAATGCGCACAAAAACAAAAATTTCCGGAAAATTCGGAAAAAATTAAAAGTTGCAGCGTTTTTTTAATTTTTGGAAAAATTTGAAATTTTTTTCTTCTAAATTTGACACGGCCCATCCCTATCAGGACTAGACTCCGTCGGACTGTCTGCTTCACACAGTCTAAGCCGTACTTAGTCTGTGAGGCAACCGGTATCTGCTTTACACGGTGTGTAATTCACACGTCTGTGCTTGACTCCGTCTCTGGTTAACAAGGTCTCTGCGTCACTCGTCCTGTGCCTCACCGGTCTCTGCTTGATGCGGTGTGTGCATCAGCATGTACGTGCTTGACTCGGTCTCTGCCTCACCCGATCTCTGCTTCCCATTTTCTGACTCACCACGTCTTCGCCTCTCTCTGTCTCACACCTCTCTGCTTGTTTCGGGATTGTGCCTCACCCGGTCTCTGCTGAACCAGGTGTGTGCACAGACGGCCTGGCATATGTCGGGTGATACAGAGAACGTATCTTGCAGAGAGCGAGTCCGTTAGACACCGCGTCCGACAGAGAAAGGGATCGGCAGTGACAGGGTCGTCCAAGACCGGTCCTGGCCTAGATATTGTGGAAAATTTTTTGTCAAAAACTTTAGTTTTCTATGCATTTCATGCCATTTTTAATTTTTTTAAAATTTCGAAGATTTTTGAAAATTTTAATTTTTTCGAAAAATAAAAAAACGTCGGAAATCGTCCAAAAAGCGCACAAAACTAAGAATATTTGCAAATTTTCAACTTTTAATTTTTTTTCGAATTATCCGAAATTTTTGGTTTCTGTGCGTTTCATGCCATTTGGAGCCATTTTTAATTTTTTGAGAAATTTCAATTTTTTCGAAAAATCAAATAACGTGGGAAATCGTCCAAAAAGCGCACAGTGAACCGAAATTAACCAGTCCCTCGGAGGCCGCCCAGGCCATAAAGGGACTCAAGTTTGGCAAGGCTCCGGGCCCCAACGGTATACCGAACAGGGTCCTGAGACATCTCCCACGTTTGGGCGGGGTTCTTCATAGCCGCAGCCTTGACGACGCGGCCACCACGGACTACGTGGTTCCACCCAGGGCCCAAGTTCTCCTGTTCGAGGGAAGGCTTAGCTGGCGCCGATGTGGGCGCGTGGAGATGCCGTCCTTTCGGCCGCGTTCCTCTTTCGCACGCTGTGCAGCGGCCGCCTTGGCTTCCTTCCACGTACTGCAACCTCTATAGTTCGCAGTGTGTTTGCCCCCGCAGCACTTAAGCTGCTGCTTATGGGTGGCACACGACCCGGATGGGTGAGCGTCCCCGCACCTGGGTGCATAACCGCAGTTCCGCTGCGTGTGCCCGAAGCGTTGGCACCGCTTACACTGCATGGACCCCTTCGGTGCGACATACGTTTCCACCTTGACCCGCCACGTCGGTCCCCGTGCTACCGACACAATGAAATGTGGCGAAAGGGGACGGTCACCGTCCTGGTCCATGGCCCGGCGCCTCGATCGCAGTTGCAGGACTCCCTGCAGAGCAATGTGCATGGCGGCCAGCTCATCGCGTATCTCGGCCTCGGGCATGCGCACGCACCGAACCTCGGGGAGGCAGAATGTGTGAAAACTCACACCTTCGCCCTCACCAAGGGACCGTAGGACCCTGACGGTGGCCCGGAACCCGTCGGCGGTCTCACGCACAAGAATCACGAGATCTCCCTTCATCTGCGCCACGATCCCGCAGGCCGACTCCGCGCGAATCCACTTGAGCGTGCGAAGAAGCGGCGTCAGATGACACGCCAGTGAGCGGCCCGGGGAGACCTGCACCCAAGTGCCTCTCCTCCATCGAGGAAGCGGGTCCCGGCTGAGAGCTTCACTGTCCCGCTTGGCGGGGTGAGGTCCGCGGGACGACTTCACGTCCCTCACTCCTTTAACTTCTTGCGAGGCCGCGGCTTTAGTGGGGAGCGGTGCCGAGGAATCCAACCCAGCAGTCGCCCAGCCACTACCCCGGTGTACGCCGCGCTGACCTCGGCATAGCTGCCGGCCACGCGAGGTGGCTTGTTCGCTCGTGGAGGTGGTTGTTGCTACCGCCTGGCCATCGGGCCGATGAACTTTCGCCGGCTCCGGACAGTGGCCCGGGCTCCAACGAACCGCTCGAGTTGGACAAGTGCAACTCGTTGGCTCGAGTAGGCCCTCCGACCACGGCTGTTGCTGCTGCCCGCTCTCTTCTTTTCCGCGGCGATGGCGTCCAGGAGCTGCTTCCGGACCTGCTGGAACAGCTCAGGGAGGTGGGCCTTCAGAAAGGCCAGCTCACCTCCTTCCATGCCTCGCCGAGTGTTGATGAACTCTCCGTGGACAACTATCCCAAATAATCAGCCGTCCAATACTCTAACCTATCCATGCCAATGGGGTGTGAGGTGCTAGGTTTATAGGCCGGAAAGTGAAAGGTGTAGCCTGCCCCGAGGCAATGGGAGTGGACCAATGGTAGCACGTGGGAGAAAGTAGAGAGAGAAAGGTTGAGTTTGGTTGGATGGATCTGCGCCCTGGAAAGGGCTAAGATAGTGGTCTGGGGATGAGAGTGGGAAAGAAAGTGGAGATAGCAAGGTTGGGTTTGGTTGGATGGATCACGGCCCTGAAAAGGGGGCATTTCAGTGGTCTGGTTGGTTCTGGCGGCGCATTCTTGCTCGCTCTCGGAGTCCTCGAAGTGTGTGAATAAGATGCTTCCAGGTGAAGTCCATCTTCCCTGTTAAATTTATCGGGATGTAGTTCGATTTCGATGGCTTCCCTTATTATCCGATCCATGTAGCTGGTTTTTGAGGAGAGGATAGAAGTGTCCTCGAGCTGTATATGGTATTCAGCAACCGCAGATTTCTCGGGCCGCCCGAGCCGAATGTGGCGTTCGTGATCCTTGATCCTGGCCTCAACAGAACGGCCTGTCTGGCCGATGTAGTCTTTACCGCACTCGCAGGGAACGCTGTATACGCCAGTCGTCTTCAGTCCTAGGTCGTCCTTTACCGGCCGGAGAAAACTGGGAATTTTCTTTGGCGGAAGACCAACAGACTTGATGTGCTTGGCCAGCAACCTGCTTATGCAGTTGAAGGTCGTCCCGACGTAGAGCAGGAAGGCAACTGAGGCTGGTTTTCCAGCGGGCGGTGACAGCCTCGCAGGCGGATCGACAGCTTTCTGGATCTGACGGTTGCTGTATCCGTCTTTCCTGAAGGTGGTCGTGAGTGTCTCCAGTTCACTCACCTGCATAAGTACCTATCTCCTTACAAGGATGCCTGCGTAACTACCTTCATAACACTTTCTCTGTATAACTTACCTTTACTTCCCACTCTCTTACAACCCCTCAATGCACACACAAAAAAACATATATACGCACTTTCCCTCTAACCTAGTTAGTGGAATGCAACTTCCCTTAACAGATTCGTGACCCCGTATACCTTCCACTGACAAAACAAACAGCATATTAATGGATCCACTTCTCAAACTATTGTATTTACGAATCTATACAAAAAAAATGCTACATTGCTGACAAATCTCAACTCAACAATTAAACTGTAAATAACCTCCGTACCTACACCCTTCTTACTACATCAACTAGCTTACTATTCCTCCAGTACTTAGCCATCTAGGCAACAAACCCCCCCCCCCCCCCAAAAAAAAAACCAATTAACACTTATTGTACATTACCTGAGTAATCAGAGGCAAACATTGCCATCATATTACTGAATCCAAAGGCTGCCATATAACCTGTAAGCTTAGGGGAGAGGGTATGGGCAGTGACAATGCTTCCATTTTATTCAGTAACAGCACAGGGAAATGAAGGGGAAGAAACATGATTACAGTACAATAACAGTAGATAGCATGAACACAAGCACCAACTTCAAATGCACACAGTCCAAGGGTCACAAAATATATATACTAAAGCAGCACAAGTCCTGTACCAGTTCCATCCAGTTTTTCAACACTCACAGGTAAATAAAACCAGCAAATACAATGTTCACCCATAATAAACATAATAAATGCTCTAATTATGAGGAATTATGATAATCAAAATTCTCAATATCATTCAGCAAAATACATATTTTAGTTTTGCTGAGCATTATTGCCTTTCTCCTTTCCACAAATATGGTGACATTTGAAATCTCAGCACCAGGAAATACAACAACAAAGTTACAAGCGGTACAATGCACATCAAGTTGAGACAGATACATCTGTAGCAGACAGGAGGGCCCTTCATGTTCACAGCCAATTTCCTGTTGCAGTATGAAATGAGCTGCACATACACCACTGCTTCTCAGGCAAACAGTACACAGGTCTTGTTGACACACTGCATGCCGCTCAGTAGAATCTCAAGGATCACTCTATTTCTTGTACGTAAAGCACAGCCTAGAAATTTCAACCTATGCAACACATATCGCAAAACACTGAAATCCTCGAAGAAACGGTTTGCAACAAATGCACCATACACGAACTAACCCGTAACACTTCTCTGGAGGGCTCCTTTGAACGAGACATACATATGCTGATGCGGGAGAGCAGAACGAATGTAGAGAACAGCGGACGCAGCCTAGCCCGAACAAATAATGCTTAACACCTAGTACCTCTTTCGGACGCAGCAATCCCTCAGCAATCTATACGCAAAAGCTTGCAGCCTTCTGCTAAAGCAGTTTACGGAAAATAACTCAAGACCCTCTTTAGTTGGTCTCCTTTAACGAAACCTTGCCTAACCAACATATGCTTGTAGCGAGGCCGGTGAATTTTAGTATCCTGTGATGAAGTATGTGTGGCTTGTCAGCAGAGATATGTGGCCTACGATTCAAGGAAGCGTGACTTGTCAGTCGCCGGGCGTTGCTATTGAGGACGCAGCATAAAACAACCAACCTATGCCACTCGTCACGTAGCCAGCCACTGAAGCAGCCTAACCCGACTTACCTAAGACCGCGAGCAAGAAGCCTCAATAACAGAACAGACCGCTGCAGACGAAGGATAGCCAAACGTAAGACTCGAACTGAGCACGTAACCAGCGACGGACGTAGCCTACTCCAACCAATCTATGCACTTAAGCGTGTTGTCTGCTTAGAACGCAGCCAACTGTCAGAAAATTAAACACGCTAGGATGTAGCTCGCTTGCCTCCCAAAAATTACAGATACCCTTAACCTACTTCACATGCAGCCTTAACCAACATACGACTCCCAGCTACTTGATGCCGACTGGGCTAGAGAACCTATTCACATCAGCCGGTCGCCTACATTGGACGCACACTAAACTAACCAACCTATGCCACTTACGACTTTCGGTTTTGGACTTCGGGCTTTGGGTTCTGGGATTTCGGCTCTCGGCTTTTGGCTATTGCCTGTCGGCTTTGGGCTTTAGGCATTCTGCACTCCACTTTCAGCCTACGGCCTACCGGCTTCCGGCTTCGGGCCTCCAGCTTCCAGCGACAGGCTTCCGGCCTCCGGCCTCGGGCCTACGTCTTTAGGTTTCGGCCTACGGCCTACCGCCTTTGGGCTTTGGTCTTTGGAATTGGACTTTGGAATTTTATAAGAGATTCAACACAACTAGTTCCACCCCCACCCCCCCACAAAAGACAGAAATGCATACAGAATCAGCACTCTTATTCTGCAGTTGATTGTACACCTACCGACAAATGAGAACACCAGATAATTCCGTAACCCACTTACAACCCAAGAGGCACACTGTTCCCACACAGAAACTTACAGCAATGATTCTTGCATTAAGGCATTTGAAGAGACTAAATATTTGCCATTATGAACTCAAAATCATTTTAGCATTCAAACATTAACCAAACCGAAGCACGACCTCACTACCAACCGAGACAAATATTCCCAATGCCAGTCTTCTTTCACATCTCTAAGAACGTGGCCACAAAGAATTATAGTGCCGACCCAAATGAACTACGTGATGCGCGGAAAGAACAGACCAGAGACATCACAGAACAAACTAGAAACCGAAACTCCCACATGGAAACATCCTCGCTACCAACTCGCTGCACATGAACTACATACGCCAGTCATGGCAGTAAGTTTCCTGTTCTGAAATCAACTCAGTCTGCCAACTGTTGCCGCACATACTCCAATGCTTCTCTGGCAAGCAGTACGCAGGTCAGGTGACACACAGCACGCCGCCCAGTAGAATCTGGAGGAACATTCTATTTCTTGTAATCCGCTACCCCTAGAAAGACAAAATACATTCACATTATACAAATCAAGATTCCTCCGTACATGCATCACACTCCTCTAAGAACAAAAAGTTTTACTTCTTCACACAGTTAACATTTCTACCTCAGCCAATGGACACACTCCTTCCACTTTCACAAGGCAAATTTTGTCATGATCACTACAAACAAACGGATACACAACTTACCAATTCAAATATGGGTATTGACACTCAAACAACAAGCTCCCTCTCTCACAGGCTCATACAAGAGCTCCTGACGTGTGCATGCCGCCCTAGGGAATGATTTCCCCTTCAATACTCTTTCACAAATTTTTGTACATAAACTGCATGTTTAATAACCTCTGCCTGTGTGACACAAACACAAATAAAATTCCAAGCAGAATACAACGTAATTTTATTATGTTCTACATAACTGGAGTAACATAACAGCAGTTCAGTTCAAATACTGGAAGGGAATAATGCTTGAAGCTTATAAGGTTAGATAAATAGCCAAACTCTTTCTTGTAGCCATATGAATGTTACTCCCTCATCCTGGCACTTGCTAAATTGAGGGCAAGTGTTTGAAAGATGCTGCTTTGCTTCACAGAAAGTTTATAAGAATAACTCAGAAATCTGACCAGAGTGGCAAGTATACATATACAATAAATCATCTCAAATCCTTAACAAACTCACAATTTAGCTACTGGTCACAACCTGTATGAATATATATAGATATATCATACCTGGAATAAAAACTTTCACTACAAAGTTATGAGAATAAAGTATAAAAATAATTTTTCACTTCTGGTGACTTTAAAGTTACTTGTCTTGCCGAAAGCTACCACAAACAATGTCTCAACTCCCTGCTAACATCCTTTAATCTCAAAATTACTCCAGTACTGCTACTGATAATGCCTTTATAGACAGTTCCAGGAAAGATCATATTTCTACTGAACCAGAAAAAAAATGTGCTCTCTGAGCATTACGCTCAACTTGTAATTATATATATATATATATATAAAAAAAATAGAACCGATATCTAATTATCATAATTACAGGAAACGATTCGGTCTTATAAATACAGACACTATTAAAGAATTTACGACACACGTAAATAACGAAAACTGGGAGTCAGATTCAAAATTCAGCACAATCCCAAATATCTTCTTAAAATATTTTCAAGCAAGTTTCCCCATCAGAACAGAGAAAAACATGTTTGAAAATAATGAATGTCTACTTATAGACAAATTACATTACAAACGGCATTCTCTAAAATATTTTAAAAAGACATGTATAAACTTAATCTCAAACAACGTCCTTGCAGGTGAACAATTTGGTGATAGAAAAAATCTCTCAACTGATAAAGCGGTTCAATTTTACACATAAAATCTTAAATGCACTAAATAATAAAGTGCATGTTGGTGGAATATTTAGTCATCTTGCCAAAGAATTCGATTGTGTAAATCATCTGATAAACATATTTCTCGTATACTTACACAACGCATGTCAAGTTGAGACAGAGATCAATCTCTCGCAGACATGAGGTCCTTCATGATAACAGCCGATTTCCTGTTGTCATATCAGAGAGCCAGCAAAGTGTTTCTGCACATACTCCACTCTTTTCCTGGCAACCAGTAGTCAGGTCAGGTGACGCAGCCTTCAACCTCAGTAAAGTCCCATGGATCAATCAAGCTGCTTCTCCGCAGCTATCACCAGAAAAAAAATGCTATCACATTCAACATATCAAGTTCGCCCCACCCCAAAAAAGACAGAAACAACACTCTTATTACACAGTTGATCGAACACCTACTTGCAGTCTTGGGAGCACACCACTCGGGCACCATTGCTAAACACGTATTACTTGACGCTGCAAGACGAACATACTGATATTCCTGTACATCGCACATTAGTGACGAGGAATCTTTCTCCAAAGGCTACGAATGTCTATCCTCATTCTGTTTCCTATGCCTATTGACAATGGAGCTTCAAATCTGTACTATTTTTATTGTGGCATTTGAGCACTTTGTTTTACACCAGTCTGTATTATTGCATTGTTGTACTGTTCCCTCTTATGAACACACAGTTATGTGGATCTAACTACGAGCTGCATTTTGTGGGCCAATTAATATGCTGTGTCTTGGAGAAATATTGGTCCCCAACATCCTATTTTGTGTCAGGTGGATAGCAACAAGGTGTTACAGGCCATTTAACAGCAGCCACTACTGTCACTAAAAACTCTGCAACTACTTCCCACACACACATCAGATGAGCCCCATTCAACTTCTGTTGCCACATATTTTACTTTCACTGTGCTTTAAAGCCTTTCTCCTTTCCACAAATATGGTGACATTCGAAATCTCAGCACCAGCAAATACAACATCAAAGTTACAAGCGGCACTGTAATGATAAATGGTGCCACATATTTTCTTGGACAGACTTAACTCTATTACATGACAAGCTCATCTAATACATCATACAGCTCATGTACTTACACAAAGCCCTTCATGATCACAGCAAATTTCCTGTAGTGGTACGAAATCAGCCGCACATACACAGAAGAAGGCAATGGCAAACCACTTCTGGATCATCTGCCAAGAGGTCGGTGAAGTTTGGTGGCCTGTGACGAAGTATGTGTGGCTTGTCAGCAGAGATATGTGGCCTACGATTCAAGGAAGCGTGACTTGTCAGTCGCCGGGCGTTGCTTTTCAGGACGCAGCATAAAACAACCAACCTATGCCACTCGTCAGGTAGCCAGCCACTGAAGCAGCCTAACCCGACTTACCTAAGACCGCGAGCAAGAAGCCTCCATAACAGAGCAGACCGCTGCAGACGAAGGATAGCCAAACGTAAGTCTCGAACTGAGCACGTAACCAGCGACGGACGTAGCCTACTCCAACCAATCTATGCACTTAAGCGTGTATGCTGCTTAGAACGCAGCCAACTATCAGAAAATTAAACACGCTACGATGTAGCTCGCTTGCCTCAAAAAAATTACAGATACCCTTAACCTACTTCACATGCAGCCTTAACCAACATACGACTCCCAGCTACTTGATGCCGACTGGGCTAGAGAACCTATTCACGTCAGCCGGTCGCCTACATTGGACGCACACTAAACTAACCAACCTATGCCACTTACGACTTTCGGTTTTGGACTTCGGGCTTTGGGTTCTGGGATTTCGGCTCTCGGCTTTTGGCTATTGCCTGTCGGCTTTGGGCTTTAGGCATTCTGCACTCCACTTTCAGCCTACGGCCTACCGGCTTCGGGCCTCCAGCTTCCAGCGACAGGCTTCCGGCCTCCGGCCTCGGGCCTACGTCTTTAGGTTTCGGCCTACGGCCTACCGCCTTTGGGCTTTGGTCTTTGGAATTGGACTTTGGAATTTGATAAGAGATTCAACACATCTAGATACCCTTAACCTACTTCACATGCAGCCTTGACCAACATACGACTCCCAGCTGCTTGAAGCAGCCTCGGCTAGAGAACCTATTCACGTCAGCCGGTCGCCTACATTGGACGCACACTAAACTAACAAACCTATGCCACTTACGACTTTCGGTTTTGGACTTCGGGCTTTGGGTTCTGGGATTTCGGCTCTCGGCTTTTGGCTATTGCCTGTCGGCTTTGGGCTTTAGGCATTCTGCACTCCACTTTCAGCCTACGGCCTACCGGCTTCCGGCTTCGGGCCTCCAGCTTCCAGCGACAGGCTTCCGGCCTCCGGCCTCGGGCCTACGTCTTTAGGTTTCGGCCTACGGCCTACCGCCTTTGGGCTTTGGTCTTTGGAATTGGACTTTGGAATTTGATAAGAGATTCAACACATCTAGATACCCTTAACCTACTTCACATGCAGCCTTGACCAACATACGACTCCCAGCTGCTTGAAGCAGCCTCGGCTAGAGAACCTATTCACGTCAGCCGGTCGCCTACATTGGACGCACACTAAACTAACAAACCTATGCCACTTACGACTTTCGGTTTTGGACTTCGGGCTTTGGGTTCTGGGATTTCGGCTCTCGGCTTTTGGCTATTGCCTGTCGGCTTTGGGCTTTAGGCATTCTGCACTCCACTTTCAGCCTACGGCCTACCGGCTTCCGGCTTCGGGCCTCCAGCTTCCAGCGACAGGCTTCCGGCCTCCGGCCTCGGGCCTACGTCTTTAGGTTTCGGCCTACGGCCTACCGCCTTTGGGCTTTGGTCTTTGGAATTGGACTTTGGAATTTGATAAGAGATTCAACACATCTAGATACCCTTAACCTACTTCACATGCAGCCTTGACCAACATACGACTCCCAGCTGCTTGAAGCAGCCTCGGCTAGAGAACCTATTCACGTCAGCCGGTCGCCTACATTGGACGCACACTAAACTAACCAACCTATGCCACTTACGACTTTCGGTTTTGGACTTCGGGCTTTGGGTTCTGGGATTTCGGCTCTCGGCTTTTGGCTACTGCCTGTCGGCTTTGGGCTTTAGGCATTCTGCACTCCACTTTCAGCCTACGGCCTACCGGCTTCCGGCTTCGGGCCTCCAGCTTCCAGCGACAGGCTTCCGGCCTCCGGCCTCGGGCCTACGTCTTTAGGTTTCGGCCTACGGCCTACCGCCTTTGGTCTTTGGAATTTTATAAGAGATTCAACACAACTAGTTCCACCCCACCCCCCCACAAAAGACAGAAATGCATACAGAATCAGCACTCTTATTCTGCAGTTGATTGTACACCTACCGACAAATGAGAACACCAGATAATTCCGTAACCCACTTACAACCCAAGAGGCACACTGTTCCCACACAGAAACTTACAGCAATGATTCTTGCATTAAGGCATTTGAAGAGACTAAATATTTGCCATTATGAACTCAAAATCATTTTAGCATTCAAACATTAACTAAACCGAAGCACGACCTCACTACCAACCGAGACAAATATTCCCAATGCCAGTCTTCTTTCACATCTCTAAGAACGTGGCCACAAAGAATTATAGTGCCGACCCAAATGAACTACGTGATGCGCGGAAAGAACAGACCAGAGACATCACAGAACAAACTAGAAACCGAAACTCCCACATGGAAACATCCTCGCTACCAACTCGCTGCACATGAACTACATACGCCAGTCATGGCAGTAAGTTTCCTGTTCTGAAATCAACTCAGTCTGCCAACTGTTGCCGCACATACTCCAATGCTTCTCTGGCAAGCAGTACGCAGGTCAGGTGACACACAGCACGCCGCCCAGTAGAATCTGGAGGAACATTCTATTTCTTGTAATCCGCTACCCCTAGAAAGACAAAATACATTCACATTATACAAATCAAGATTCCTCCGTACATGCATCACACTCCTCTAAGAACAAAAAGTTTTACTTCTTCACACAGTTAACATTTCTACCTCAGCCAATGGACACACTCCTTCCACTTTCACAAGGCAAATTTTGTCATGATCACTACAAACAAACGGATACACAACTTACCAATTCAAATATGGGTATTGACACTCAAACAACAAGCTCCCTCTCTCACAGGCTCATACAAGAGCTCCTGACGTGTGCATGCCGCCCTAGGGAATGATTTCCCCTTCAATACTCTTTCACAAATTTTTGTACATAAACTGCATGTTTAATAACCTCTGCCTGTGTGACACAAACACAAATAAAATTCCAAGCAGAATACAACGTAATTTTATTATGTTCTACATAACTGGAGTAACATAACAGCAGTTCAGTTCAAATACTGGAAGGGAATAATGCTTGAAGCTTATAAGGTTAGATAAATAGCCAAACTCTTTCTTGTAGCCATATGAATGTTACTCCCTCATCCTGGCACTTGCTAAATTGAGGGACATGAATTCATTTGATTCTGCTACATAAATGGCACTAAACCAGAGTCATCACAGCAAAGACAGTAAAATAGTGGAAGCATGTGTGCGCATGAAACAAAATGGCTCTTTCCATTATCTTACACTACTTTTCTTATGCAATAGTTGGCCACCCTGATTCCAGAGTTAATATACACCCTATACATTTTTAAAACCAACAGTAACACCCACGCATCAAGGTCACAGGCACAGGTGATGCAACTACGGCAAACAGACCGGTGGACAAAACAGCCAAGTGCTCAATATAATGCACCAACATCCAGTGAGGTGTTACACAAATATGATTTTGTAAAGAACACGCCTTTTATGCTCAGTTAAAAACCATAATCTTTTTGACACTGATGACCTCTAGAGGTCAAAACCCATTTCGCATTAGCGTCCTTCAAAGTGGAGACAGTTTTGTTTGTATGCAAGGTTTTAAGATTACCTTTCAACCACACGACATGGCTGGCAACCTAAGAAGAATCTTACTTGCAAAGGAAAGCTCCAGGTCATACTGGCACTTACTTGTTACACTCCAGCTGCTACGACTACTTCTGCGCTCACCTTGAAGGCCCCAGGCTGCAACTGTTCCAGTCCTGAAAACAAAAATGTACAAAGTCCTTTGAAGACTAGTTGACTGGATTCCTGACATCACCATCACATTTTCTTCCTATTCCAGACACCAAATTCACCCTGAGCAACTTCTGTGGTAACCACTTTCATCTCTTAATTATTGTTATACACATTTTGGTTAATGTGTTTTTTCAGAAATACAATTATGTGAAAACTGAGCTCCAGAAAATGTTACTAGGAAGTGGAAAATGGCTGAGTGTTAATTGAAAGCACATTATCTTGGACCAACTAAACTCCCACATACAGTATGCACACGCACATAAAGAGGGGGCGAGTGACATGGGGTTTCTTAAGAACACAGGTCAAGTTTATGGTTGAATTTGGGTTGTGATATCATGTGGGCCCGCAAAGTGATGCTGCACTGCTCTTCAGACAAGCACAAACACAGGTGACACACAATTTGCCACTCAGCAGACTCTGAAGAATTAAGTAAGCCTCTAGTAGTGTTCCTAGAATGACAAAAAACATTCACATCCAAAATATCCAGTTTCCTGAATGCATACATACACAAACAATAACAGTAGAGATTCTTGGGCAATGACATTCCAGGCTTTTTACAAAAATAAAGTATGTTACAAACATATTTCCAACTCAGTCCTCAGTTATGAAGATGGCGATATGCGTTCAACCCACGAACAAAGGACAAGTAGCGGCTTTGTCATTACGCGTGAATCGAGTGAAGTTATTTACTTCTCAGAATGGCACGTGTAAAATACCCACAATATTAAAGCATAAACGTACTCAATTTCCCTTGCCCAAGTCACATACATTCGAATATGCAGTCAATTTCTAGCGTTCTTCTTCCAATCACCGCCCGCACAACATTCGCAAACAACTCAACACAACACAACCTCAAATTGCAAAAAACGAATATGAACGTACGTTGCAGCGTCTTAAAGGATAACCGAATGACAACAGGAAAACCATAACGATCCACACTGCAATGAATATTCTGATTTAATACCTGGGTCCAAGAGTTACGAAGGGAACTGACCCTCAAAACACAAAGAAACTAAAACAAGGCGGGGTCCTGCGCAAGCGCAAGACATCGTCACTTGCCAGCAGTCACAAGTTTCGTGCAAGCAAGCCGCTCTCTCTCTCTCTCTCTCTCTCTCTCTAACCGAATTGCTCATGACTGAGCATCCTGACCCCACATGCGTTGCTTCAATAGGCCGTGTTCAATACACTCTCAATAAAGTATCACCACGGTACATAACACAGGAAAGCCGATTTCACTGCACTACACATCACTAGAAAATTATCAGGTCAAGACTTCCGATACACCTGGTGGTTTACTTTCATACTTTTACAGGTTCCCTGTGCTGAAAGAAATATTCTCTGTACATCGGAGAGAAGTAATGATGAACACTTACCCTTTAGACGGGCCGCTGGCACACGCAGCTGGATCTTCCTGCAAGCCAGACAGCTGATCCTGAACAACATGCTTTACTCTCTTTCTTGATGGACCAGGTTCCATTGCTGTGAACATACAACATGTATAAAGAAAATACAAGCAGTTTTCATCTAGGATTTGACATGGGCAATGGAATTTGTAATAGTGAATTGATAAGGACACGGTAGTGTTTGAGAATAATATTACGTTAGATCCCAAAACTGCACAGAAGTCTTCTTTTTTCTGACATTCTCAATACAACAAAGTTAAAAAAATAAATCAGTAATCTAAATGTAGGAATGAAACTGTATGAACCATATGTTCCCCTCAACAGAAATCTTCAGTAAAAGGCAAAAGATTTATGCGAATATCAAGGGAAACCTGAGTTTTTAAATAAGCTAAATAATGTAGAATAAAAAATTAGATAAAACCCCAAGCATTTGGGAAATGTGTGATTATTGACGTTGAAAGAAATACGAGTATAATGAAATAACAGTATGTAACGACGCCATGCTGCAGAATTCCGCCCCAAAACATGTAATGACACACACCCTACCACTTACAATCTGGTACCTTGAAACAGTGGGGTGCTTCCTCAAGTATAAACTTTAACCTTTTGCAGCTGAAACTCGTGCAAATAATATTTAAAAATCAACTTTCTTTTTCTAACAAAAAACAGCCTAATCAACTGGTGAATGCTCTTTAGCAAAATTATCAATGCTGATCAGCCTGCAAACTAGTATACCAATTCATCAATGAAGATGAACATGACAAAAATTTAAACCAATGGCAATGGTATATCACCTACGATAGATGTGACAGACATTAAGAGTGTCCCAAGTTACATCTGTCATTTCCATACGGTTATCTCTGCACGAATATCATAAAATGTAAATGTTGTGCATTGAGGGAATTTCTATAAAAGCCCATATTATATTGGACCAAATTGTATCCTTGTATTTAAATACGTGCTCAAAAGCTGTCATTACAATAAAAAAGTCATTCAAATTCTGACTGAAAGTTCTGTAACAAGTGAATAATATGGGCATGTGAATTCTTGCAAAGCAGAAGCAATCTCCTGACCAGCACATCAACATCCAGTCACAATCCCTGCAAGATTTCAACACTGGTATAGTGAAGATAGTTTCAACAAATGTTCTCAAACAAAATGAACAACAGCAAGACCAGCAACAAACATTCACATAAAAGACACACTGCACCTTAAATTCATGGGCAAGGTCTGTGTTGGAAAAGCTGGCAAACAAATCAAAAGAAAACACAAGATACACACACAGATTTCAAACTCGACGTAACATTTGGGTTGTGGGGCTTCCATAAAAATAAATCTGTAACAGGCACAGTATCTTCACTCTCAGTCTGAAGCCATTTTTCAGTTCACTGTCAATCTTTTCAAAACTTCTCATAGCACGCACCATGACATGAACTTTTGATTTCCTCATTTCTTACTAACTCTGGAGAAAGTTTCCCCATAATCAAACCAGTGTTACTGGACTCCCAGAAAACTATGCCCAAAATACGCCATCAGTAGGTCAGCCTGGTATATGGTGTTCTTTCAAGGATGGAATCACTCAATCCCTATCACATACTTTTATTATAAATTCTGTTGCCCATTTTCTGTTCTCAAATTTCCTAAGTACACGAAGCCTTTGTTTTACTGTCAGTAGAATTTTATTATGATTTTCATCCACCTTCTTTAGAACCCCCACCCCACAGGTAAGTTGAAGGCCTATTTCACCTGTGCTTATTTAAAAAATTAGTAATGCATGAATATTCCAAACACTCATAATCAGGAGCTTACTGAACAAGTAAGAACCCATAAATTTCTCTTTCATGACATTATGCAATCATAATGTACAAAGTCAACAGATTTCTAGTACTTTCCTTTTGCAACCATGACAGGCCCAATATAGACAAGTTGGTGGGGAGTGGAAATATTCTACTTGAGTGTGCGCTTTGGAATACAGACAAATCACATATTGGATTAACTGACAATTCATCCTTAAATAGGAATGATCATACCAGACACGGATTACAACTTAATTCAGAAGGCAAGTAGAAGCTTGTGCAACTCACTGCTAATTAGATTAGGTGCAAACTGGATACCTGTAATCACTGATGTAAGATCTAACCCTTCTTTTAGGCTTAAGCCCAAATCTGTCACCAAATACCTGAAAGATGTCTACATCAATGCTAATAAACCAGTTCTAAATTCAGAATACAATCGAGATAACAATTCTGTGGTGCACCATCATAACATAAGAGGACTTTCAAACAAAACTGATCAACTATCAGTGTCCATTAATAATAAGTACACACCCTAATCTGTGTTTAACACAACACCACAGGTAAACTTGAAAATGTTACTTTTGGAGGTACTTACTCTAGATGAAATATGTTAAAAGAAGGTGCAAGTATTATTGCCAAAAAGAACCTAAAATTTAATTAGATAAATGTATTGTGTCACTAAAATAACAAGAAATAGACGCTGCATTGTGCAATTGGAATCTAAACATTCCAACATATATGTCCTAGCTATATATAGAGCCCCCACTGGCAATGCTGACTTTCCTAAACAAGTTACAAAGCATTATAAATTATCTTTATAAACCTACAGCACAACATCGTCAACTGTGGTCCCATTATCATCAATACAAATTATCTTATTGAAATTTACAATAAAAATGTGTAAAATGCTCGAGTAGCATCTTCCAATGTCATGGCAACAGTTAATTTCCCCATAAGAATCCAAAATTACTCCATCTGATCACGATGTATGACTTCTAGTAATATTAATAATAAAAAATCGATCTCCAGTTATCATAAGTACAGAATACCAATCAGACTCACAAATGAAGACACTATTAAAGAATGTATCTCTCATCGAATGAAAATTGGGAATGAGTATTAAACAGCCTTGATGTAGATTCAAAATTTAACACATTAATAAATAATCTCTTAAAAATGTATAAGCAAGTTTCACCACCAAAACAGTGATAAAATATCTGAAAAGAATGATTGGATCACAAAGATAAAAAAAGATTAACTAATTTGTCAATAGTGGAACAACCAAATAATGAAAATTCACTGCACGAAATATTTTAAAATACTTACTTCCTCGAGGTCTAAATCAGATTAAATGTGAGAATCAGACTAAACAACCTAGAGCAACCCAACAAAATAAAAGCAGTCTGGAAAACATGAAAAAATTAAATTATGGAAATATTCTACAGAAATATTTACCTCATTAATAAAGATAAATGATAATGTAATAAAAAATATTAAGCTCTTAGCAAATTATTTCAATATTTCTTAACAAATACAGAATAGATTAATAATCACGTTGCAAAAAAGAAGCAGAAGACGAACAAAATATGTTAGTTAAACAATCCCAAACACACGAAGTAGAATGATGGCGCCTTCGTCGTCGCGACCAGAGATGACATTATCAGAAACGCAGAGAGAACCACTATTCTCGTCAGCACTTCAAACACATGTGCAATATTTTTTGTTCTTCCTTTGTGTTCAAGTTGATTTTATTTTTCAAATTGTCTCCCTTTCTCTGTTGTTAAACATCAACTTTTCTCATGTTATACTGTTTAGGCTATCTCCATTCATCCTGTCTTGATTTTGCTACAACTGAAAACTATCCCCCTGCTATTAATGTTAATTTTCAGAATTCTTCATCAAAACATAGTTTATGCTGCTTCAATTTGTAACTACATACATTCTCTTTGGTAGAGAATGTTAGGTTCACTATAACACTTTTTCAAATATTTCTGAAGTTGTAAAGTTGTTTCCTGGTCTTTAATATTCACACTGTGTACTTTCTTCGCATTAAATCTCTCCCTATTAAGCTTTTATGCTACTCACTGGTTTTGTAACAGTCACTCCCCAACTGTTGTAACCACTGGATATTGATCGTTATCTCAGTAAATTTCTAAGAAAGCTTTTATATCAAGTATAATTGAATGCTGTCTTTTGTCCAACAAGATGTGATGGATATGACTGTCTCTCTTCCTATCGGGAAACACCAAAATGTATTTATACATGTCTCAAAGTGGAACATCATATGCCTCACAGTCAGACTTTCCAATTTGGAAAATGTGTTATCTAATCACCCTAAACCTCTAAATTAGCACACTAAAATGAAGTGAAATTTTATTTATTTTCCTAATTCTTCTGTTTAGGGTAAAACTAAAGGATTTAATATAATTTAATTTATTTTTCACAATATGAAGCAATTAATTACATTTTATATTTTACGTAATTTTAAACACTGTTTTCAAGGCCACTTTCTCTGCTTTGCCATACCAAGGGTTCAAAAAACACTGCAGAATATCCACCATCCCAACAGGAGCCAAACCTTCTGCTGCATTAAAGATTTGTACCTATTCTATCTTCCTACTTATAAACAGGAACATAGTAAATTAGGACTCTACACTCAAATTCCAAAAATAGTGACCATCTTCATTTTCCACCACTTAAACTTCCTCTTTGGCCTTTCCTACCTCTCCTTCTTGTATCTGCCTAGTCTCTGTTCACCAGTCTACGTTTCTCATCCCCCTATCACGCTCAATCAAATTCAATGTTCACACAAATTCATACCCTGGACATATCAGGACAACCGTGAATGTTAGTATCATGTTCCCACTACCATTTGAGTCCCCAAAGTAACCACTTTCTAGATCGTTGCTAAAACACACACACAATTCCATTCAAATACTTATTATCACCATACAAGGTATCCATACAGCCTACAAACCACCTAATTCAGAAGCTGGCAAAGGAACTGCAACCAACGCTAAACATATAAATGACATACAGTTTATATGCTAAATAACCTATGAATATATCAGCACCAGAAAAACAAAAATCGTTTTCCCTTAACACACAACAGGCTATAAACTCTACATATTCAGCTCTCACAAAGCTACCTGCAAGAAGTGGGGTTCCTTCAATGTTATTGAAGAGATATATTACTGACCGCTGTCTAACAACTGACAATCTTGAAATATAGATAAGACATGAACTGCTCCGAAATCCGTAACACTTGATAACTATAAACAGAAGCAAAAGGGATACAACACTGTACCTCAGACACTTCAATATTCCTGTGACAATCTGACTTCAATGGTCTTATGCCTCGGCCCAGAATTGGAGTCCAGCTAGCAGCCTCAAGTATTCGCATTTAAATCCCTAGTTCTCATACATTAGAGGTTAACAAACTACTACCTCTGCATCTGCACCTCCACATTTCAAACGCACTAAGTCAAGTATGGCTCACATTCCCACAGAACATTCAACCCACTGCACCTCAAACTGAGGTCTCCCCATCTTGGGTTTGTGTGTGATATGTCACTACAGCTACACCAGGCATTGCCAAACATTTCAGCTCACGGGGTCCTCTTCAATGTTTTATGAGATTCCACACAGCAGCTCTCAAATCTCACAGTTTTAATATAAAATTATGTTTCAAATAACATGTCCGACAGCTACTTGTGTACTGCTGTTTAAATGAAATTCACATTTCATTAACATGTGGGAATATACAAGAATAACAAACAAACACCAAGTTTAAGCTTCGGAATTAGTAAAAATAGATGGTTATAATCTTTCATGCTCTTGTGATTGCCCCTAAAACTATTTTACCTCTTTCTAATGTGACCTATCGCAGACACTGACCCTGACACACTTGAGCTAAGCCATGACCAGAAGCCATGTTCCCTTGTGCTATATGCTCTGACCCGACCAATGAGACTTGTTAGCCAGGACAAACAGTAGCCACGTAGATGACACTAAACTGGGTCAAAAATAACAAAATTTAACATCTTCCCTCTTTTTATAAGTCTGCTTCCTCCTCCGAAACCCCAACAATTCCTGATGCATTTCTTGTCGCTTACACCCAAGCTAAAAGATCATCCAGCCTTCATTCGCATTAGAACCACTGAGTTTCAAACTGTTACTTCCTCATATTCATAATCACTCTCACATAAAATATTCAATTACACGACTTAATGGATTCAGGATTGTTAAATGCTCTTTCCTAGATCCTGCTGAAACTCTTATGCTCATTTAAGGTACAATATTATGCTTTCAAAGTTTTCCTATGCATGCTCTTTATGAACATTGAACTGTCTGCAATGAGTCCACACGTCAGGTTAAGGGAAACAAGCAGGAAACAAAATTAATTCAAAATAGACAACGACAATCTCAATCTGACTACTCTCTCCTTTTTATAACATTCAAGACAAAAATCTGACACCAACACGACAAGTGGGCATTAAACAACTGTTTCTGTGTGTGTGTTTACATTCATAGTTACTCAACCTGGTTCACACTCTCACAACCATTTCAGTAACATCCCCTCTTCTTCAAACTACTTGTTAATATGATCTTTGCCATCAGCTTTACATAACCTGTCTGTCCATTAAACAGTACAACTGCTTTATATTGCTAAATTATGAACATTATTGCTAACAAAAATTGTAAAACTGCACACGCATAGCTGCAAAGACATATAACTTTAAACAGAGTAATTCTTTGACAGATCCATAAGAAAATTCTACACTTGCCCTAAAAAAAGGGGAAACCTGGGATTCCACATGGACAACAAAGTATTCCTTACAACAAACAGTACAAACATCATCAATACTGGAAATTACATTTTAACTTTAAACGAAACAGTTTCTGACATGCCTTTAACCACTTTTACAATTTATATATATATATATTCAGAGATTATCAACAGTTTCTCAACACAAAGAAATAGCAAGCTTTGTTCTACAAAGACTTCTGACAGAACAGTGTATGTAATTTCTAATGCTGTGTGAAACCAAGAGATGAATTGTGTAACTATCACTGCACAAGGTATGTGATGTAGATTGGTTTATTTGTAAAGACAATCCCCAATAACTATTTGTCCCAGTGTGAGTACTTTCACCTTTCTTCAAGCATGTCTACCTTGAGGGTTTGTGACTTACAAAAGAAATGGCAATTTCACAAAGAGGCAAGCTTGGCCAATGTAAAATATTGCAATGTCATGCATTTCATGCAGGAGAATTGAAAAACAATTACCAGTAAAGGCGTGTAGAGGCACGCAGTGTTTCAAGTGACACAAGATAAGCAATGATACTTGTATTTTACCAGTCCTCAGACATCCTCCATCCATACTTCTGAAATTCAAGCAGAGTAATATGATCTTCTCAAAAACATTTAGCTGCTATACAGAGTAAAAACAGTATGCAATATTTTATCACAGCCAGTTATTTTAAATCCACGATCACATTCTTTCAAGGCCACTTGCCAAAACTGGGAAAAACTTCCCCAAATCCCTGTAAGACACCTCGATAATGAACTGTGGTTCAATAATGTGCTTGTGCCATTCATCATAGTCAGATGCCATAACAGAGAAGTTACTGGATATTTTATCCACACTAAACTTGATTATTCTTTAATGCATCCTTCTTTGAACACAAGGTATAGCAAATGAGGTTTACAGTAATACACCTTTACTCTAAGTATCTTAAAGCCAGTAATCACTAGGGGTTATAAGGACTAAATTAAAATTACAAATAGGTTGTAAATGCACAATAAGGGTGAAAGATACAGGCACTGTCAATTGAACATTCATGAATCCTTTCAAATCTGAACAACTTTTCAGTTACGCACAAGTCACATGTTGATATTTTAATGCCCAATTGTCTCTAAAAGCAAATATATCCTTATTTGCTCATTCATATCATATAGTGAATTATCACTAGTCTTTAACTATGCTTTTTCATTTTATTATACAATAAGTGTATAGTGAAAAGACACAATCACAACTCGTTTAATCAATACCTACTCATGAACATATAACGAACAATTCATGTCAATAAGGCAAACAGAACAGCAAAGCAATAACTCTGATCTGCCATTAAAAAAACTAACATAAATATAGGTATCCAAGAGCATGGCCCTATGGAAACTATGAAAACTATTCAGTATTGTTTTTGACATACAGGACTGCATATAAATACAAGAATAGCAAATTCCTATATAAATCTTGTGTATTATCATCAGGCATTCAACATCACGACAGTGACTGCAGATGCCTGCACTGTCCTCTTCTTCTGTGTCAAGCAAACGAGATCAAACTTTTAATTACTAAGAAAACTTTGTCTCTGGCACGCAACCTGATATATACTTAAAAGAACTCGACTCTATGATATTCAAACTGCAACATTCACTTCTACTCAACAGACGTCCATCCACATGGTTTCACCCATACATAAGAGATTCTTCACATACAAAAATCAATTCTCCATGAAATTTGTAAATACGGGTTCCAAAACTTTTAATGGTCACATTTCATGTACACTGTATAAGCATGTATGCACTTATTAGGTGTACATATATAAAGACATATATGCATGTATACATAAATGCAAAATGCTGCTCCATCAGTTTTCATTCATGGAAGACACATATACATATCAATTGCATGTAATACATGAAAATAGTAATATTACTAAATATCTCATATAATTTTGTAATTATATATATTTGCTTTAAACACATTAACTGGCTAGTTACTGTTGAAAACAATGTACATATGAAATAAGTTCCCTCTTTCAGTAATGCTTTGCTTTCTTAGCAAACATAATTTTATAATAATAATATATATATATATACATATAAACTATTTGAAAATGTGACTTCCTATATCACCATTCTTGAAAATCAAACATAATCACATAACTTGTAACATAACATAGTCAAAAGTATGATAATGATAAACTTTTCAAAACTGAACATCAGTCAGAAATGACTTGAAGCTTTCACAGTGACTAAATGTGATAAAATCTTCTCAGGCAACCAGCAGCATCAATCTGGAGCAAAGTCCAGCATTTCAGAAACCTACAGGGAATGATGCGACATGTCGCTGCTGTTTCTTGTTAAATACATAATCAATGCAGCCAGACCAATGAATGCATCTGGATCTTTGTGTCAGAAAGACCTGATCAGTATCGTCTAAAATCCACAAATCAGTCAAAAGTACCGCATCGTCTATTTTGTAGGATTATTTCACAGATCATGCAATTTCCAAACTTCTGCACGTAAAATATACAACGCCTCATCAAAATCAGCGTGAATACGAGCGCTTGAAGCATTTCAGTCAGTAATCACTTGTTTCACAGAAACGAGGCTACTAAACAAATGCTGACTCCATACTGTGCTATGGGCTCAAGAAGCCCTCCCTATTGTCATCAGCTAATTTGCAGATGCCTCAACAGCTGTCAAACACGTAAGATCATGCCATATCCATATCCACAAGACAGTCACTGTCAAGTTCATTACTTTTAGCTGGAACTTCTCTAGTTTTTTGTTAAACATTCCAAACATCCTGTTCATTTCACCTTATCAATTTGCTATTATTGCAATGTACGAGGTGCGATCAGAAAGTTTACAGACTGCGCCTATAAAAACCTGTACACTTATCTCAGGTATTAAATTCATCCATCACCCTCGGAGTAGTTCCCAGCGCCGCTGCCAAGCCTGGAAGCATCCCTGGAAATCTTTCTTTGTCAGCCTGTCAAGCACCATCTGCGATTCTGCCTGAATCTCTTCTATCGTCTCAAATCTCCTTCCCTTTAGCTGAATTTTCATCTTTGGCAAGAGGAAGAAGTCACACGGCGAATAAGGAGGGTGCGGGATGACAGCCATGGTGTTTGAGGCCAAAAACTGCCGAACTTTGAGGGCGGTGTGTGCTGGCGCGTTGTCATGATGCGTCGCATGTGGAGTTCTTCCTTTAGAATCAGCTGACAGGTCCCATAGCCTATCCCAACAATGTCGCACAAGTCGTTGATGGTACGACGTCGATCTTCGTAACATTTTCGGGCGTTGTGCTCGAAGATGGTCGTCCAGAATGCTCGTCATCATCGACAGAGGTTCGGCCATTTTTAAAACGTGAATGCCACACAAAAGTTTGCGGACTCCCCAAATGCTTGCTTTAGAATTTCATAGGTTTCCGTAGCCGTTTTGGCGAGTCTTTGGCAAAATGTGATGCACACGCCATTCCGAAATTGCAGGAGGGTCGGTGTAATGCACTACCAAAACGCCCGTAACTAAGAAACAAATGCTAATTCGATGATGCCGGCTGGCACACTGATTCACTATGATTGTAGGCCGCACCCCCTAGCGGCAGAAGCTCGTACTACATCCGGTTCGCCCTCTATTGACACAGTCTGGAAACTTTCTGATCGCACCTCGTAATCTGCAAACCGGATACTGTGCACCTGTTTTCCATTAATTTTTCTTGGAATAAACAGTGATAATTTCCCTCAAATGCACAGCTAACTGATATTCGTAACAGACACACGTTAAATTGCCCTTGAGGTATAAACTGCATTTTAAGTATTATTTACTGCTTACTTAAACCTCACAACAATAATGAATGACAATCTTATTATTAACAAACAGATAAAACATAAACTGCAAGATTTGAGATTCTCAAATTGGCGAGTATGAAGATGGCTGTCATCCAGGTTGTAGTGCCGTGCTGGTAAACTTTCACCAGAATTTACGACGCTACAATGCTGAAGACAGCCATTTTTAATGCTAAAATCCATTCAGAGACACTGGTAAACATCGCACACATTTTAGTGAACAAGGCTTGCAGGCATAACCTTGAAAACATAAAGAAGAAATGTTAAGCTTATTTCAGCAAGCTGATGACAGGATTATAGGAAGAGATGATTCACAGATTTCTTAGTGGCACTCACCTAAAGTAAGCAAACTAAAGTTATTATTGGTGTTTTCCCAGAACTGATAATTGTACCATTTGTGTGTTCATTTTTGTGCCTGTGCGTAACAGACATTTTCAAGCATATACAGTGAAACCTCGATGCATCGTTTCGGCGGGGGTGGGAAATAAAAACGATGAATACGGGAAAGCATTAAAAATTTAAAAAAAGCAATGTTTCTCTTTCAAAGTTACTTCTTTTTACCAAAAAAGTCTTTAATGGACAAATGGTTTGTCGAAACTTTACGTTTTAAGCCAAACAGAGACCTTTCCACATTCAAAATGTTTTCCTCGTCACGTTCAATAATATTATGCGCATAAAAGAAAGACTAAATCAAGCGTATGTAAACGCTCGTGCAATTTGCTGGATACTGCACGACTTTCACATTTCGTAGAAATGTCGTGTCCTTCGGATGAGCGGCACAATTATCTACAAACAGCAAAATCTTTCTGCCTTGTGTGCCCATGGAGGCATCCAGAGAACTTAAGAACGCCGTAAAGATGTCTGTGGTCATCCAAGCCTTTTTGTTGGCGTGATATTTCACCGGACGTTTTTTCATGTTTTTGAAACAACGCGGTTTTAGTGATTTTCCAACTACAATCGGAACCCGTTTGTCACTACCGTCACTGTTAACACACAGAAGAACAGTAATTCGGTGTTTTGCACGTTTTCCCCCGTGGCAAGATTCACCTTTCAATGCCAGCGTCCTATCCGGGAGGGCGTTGTAGAAAAGTCCTGTCTCATCCGCATTATAAATGTCCCTCCAGCAGACTCTCGAGCCACAGCTCCGTTCTTTCCACATCCACAGCAGCACTTTCGCCGGCTAACTTCTTGTAGACCATACCATGTCGTTCTTTAAATCTACTAATCCAGCCATTCGACGCTGCAAAATTTTCAATATTCAGTCTTGCGGCTATCGTCTTGGCTTTTTCCCGCAAGATGTTGTCATCAACAGGAATTCCTGAGGCCCGCGATTGCTGGTACCAAGTGAAGAGGACACTTTCTAGCTCACTGAAAGTTGATTTCCTTCCGGTTTTCCTTTTTTTGCATGAATTACCGCACTTGTCAGTTTGTTTTCGGATTTATTTCTTCTTTGCAATCATTGAATTTAAAGTAGATGGTGCTAATCCAAGGCGTTTAGCAAAGTCGATTCTTTTTTCAAATGCATTTTTCTCCACTTCTTCTATGATTTTTAATCTTTCTAGAAGAATTCTGACTTGTTTTACTGGGCGAGAGATGGTACAGGAATAATAACAAAATAATTAACAGTAGTAACAGGAATAACAAAATATTTACGGGAACAACTACAAAAGTATAGACTGGAACTATAACAGGAAGAATGGAAGTACTGTTACTGCCGAACACGACGAAACGTAGCCGTAGAAGACACTGAACCACTGGAAACGAGATGAACCAGAAGAATGAAAAGTGTCGCCGGCCTTTCCTTTGTACTTATAATAAAAGCATTTGTGAAGAAATTCACACTGCACATGCCATCTGGCATCGCTGGAACGAAATATGAGTGCACCCTGATTAAACTCATAAAATTTCTGACAATGAGCACCGACATTCACTCCAACTATCACCCCTGCACCGCTGACCACTCATTCCAAAAGAATCTGTGCTGGTTGGGCAACATAACATGTTACCGCTACTGCGTATTCCAAAAACATTGTGCGTCTTTCGGTATTAATTTATCTCAAAACCCAGCATTTTAAATTCTCAGAAACGATCATTGCAGGAAAATTTTGGGCCGGGACTAACATTTTTGAACGATCGATGCGATAAAACGATAGTCCGAGGAACGATAGAAGCGGCAAAATGTAACATTATTTTATATGGGATGTATCCGGGACCGAACAAAACAGACGATGCATCCGGGAACGATGGATAGACGTTTCACTGTATGTAGACAAAATGTACCAGAAATTAAATTAAATTTACAGCACATGCAATAAGTGCGCTGCAACGATTATAAACAAAAATGATGAACACAACTTCGGACATCTTGTAGGTACAATTATCTGAATCTTATTATGAACCAATAAACAACTTGTCAATAATAACTTTTGCTGCTTCACTTTTGGCTCCATCTTCAGTAGATCCATACCCCACACCTGAGAACATACAGCATCACCTATTGGCATTTCTAACCTCATCATAGCATACACATTCACAAACATACCACTCTTCGTATACCCAGTGCTATGACTCAACTAACCAGTTTCCTGAAGCTTCAAATATTCTTCTTCTTGTCGCTTGATCACAATACACGTGTAGGTGTATAGGCCTCCCACAGCAACACCTCCTACATAGGAAGGAGCCGGCCAATTCCTGGAGAGACACATTGTCTCCAATGACGTAATGGGGTCGAGTGTGATGTCAGAGTTCCTAGCAAACAAAAGGACAGACGGTTATCAGGTCAAGACTTCAGATACACCTGGTGGTTTACTTTCATACTTTTACAGGTTCCCTGTGCTGAAAGAAATATTCTCTGTACATCAGAGAGAAGTAATGATGAACACTTACTCTTCGGAAGCAACTAAGATCCTGTCCAAAACTGATCTAGCAGCTGCTTCTGTTGCTTCCTCCGATGACCCTCCATACCCCACACATGTGAACATACAGCATGTAGAAAGAAAATACAAGCAGTTTTCATCTAGGATTTAAGATGAGCAATGGAATTTGTAACAGTGAATTGATAAGGACGCGGTAGCGTTTGAGATTAATATTACGTTAGATCCCAAAACTGCAGAGTAGTCATTTTTGTCTGACATTCTCAATACAACAAAGTTAAAAATCAATCAGTAATCCAAATGTAAGAATGAAACAGTATGGTTCATATAAATATTAAAAATAATTTCAAAATTTTCTAGGGAAATTATAGATTACTATGACGACACAAAATCATCACCTATTGGTATTCCTAACCACATCATAGCATACACATTCACAAACATACCACTCTTCGTATACCCAGTGCAATGACTCAACCAAACAGTTTCCTGAAGCTTCAAATATTCTTCTTCTTCTTCTTCTTGCTTGGTAACAATACACGAACAGGTGTATGAGCCTTGCTCAGCGAGTCCTCCTTCATAAGAAGGAGACGGCCAATTTCGAGAGAGACACAAAGTATCTAGTGATATAATTGGGGTCGAGCGGGATGTCAAAATTCCTAGCAAACAAAAGGACAGACGGTTATCAGATCAAGACTTCAGATACACCTGGTGGTTTACTTTCTTACTTTTACAGGTTCCCTGTGCTGAAAGAAATATTCTCTGTACATCAGAGAGAAGTAATGATGAGCACTTACTCTTCGGAAGCAACTAAGATCCTGTCCAAAACTGATCTAGCAGCTGCTTCTGTTGCTTCCTCCGATGACCCTCCATACCCCACACCTGTGAACATACAGCATCTATAAAGAAAAATCAAGCAGTTTTCATTTAGGATTTAAGATGAGCAATGGAATTTGTAACAGTGAATTGATAAGGACGCGGTAACGTTTGAGATTAATATTACGTTAGATCCCATAACTGCAGAGTAGTCATTTTTGTCTGACATTCTCAATACAACAAAGTTAAGAAATCAATCAGTAATCCAAATGTAAGAATGAAACAGTAAGGTTCATATAAATATTAAAAATAATTTCAAAATTTTCTAGGGAAATTATAGATTACTATGACGACACAAAATCATCACCTATTGGTATTCCTAACCACATCATAGCATACACATTCACAAACATACCACTCTTCGTATACCCAGTGCTATGACTCAACTAACCAGTTTCCTCAAGCTTCAAATATTCTTCTTCTTCTTCTTGTTTGGTAACAATACACGAACAGGTGTATGAGCCTTGCTCAGCGAGTCCTCCTTTATAAGAAGGAGACGGCCAATTTCGAGAGAGACACAAAGTATCTAGTGATATAATTGGGGTCGAGCGGGATGTCAGAATTCCTAGCAAACAAAAGGACAGACGGTTATCAGGTCAAGACTTCAGATACACCTGGTGGTTTACTTTCATACTTTTACAGGTTCCCTGTGCTGAAAGAAATATTCTCTGTACATCAGAGAGAAGTAATGATGAGCACTTACTCTTCGGAAGCAACTAAGATCCTGTCCAAAACTGATCTAGCAGCTGCTTCTTTTGCTTCCTCCGATGACACTCCATACCCCACACCTGTGAACATACAGCATGTAGAAAGAACATACAAGAAGTTTTCATCTAGGATTTAACATGAGCAATGGAATTTGTAACAGTGAATTGATAAGTACACGGTAGTGTTTGAGATTAATATTACGTTAGATCTCATAACTGCAGAGTAGACATTTTTGTTCTGACATTCTCAATACAACAAAGTTAAAAAAATCAACCAGTAATTCAAATGTAAGAATGAAACAGTATGAATCATATGTTCCCCTCAACAGAAAACTTTAGTAAAAGGCAAAAGATTTATGCCTATTGTAGGGAAACCAGAGTTTTTAAATAAGCTAAATAATGTAAAAAAAAAATTAGATAAAACCCCACGCGCTGGGGAAACGTGTAATTATTTACGTTGAAACAAATACGAATTACATGAGTATGAATTACAGAATAATAGCCAAACTGATTTCAAGAAAATGTCTTTCATATTTTATACAATAATAACGAAGACATCACAGTTAAACAACTTTTCTTTTACAACCATAACCAAAAAAGTTAAGAGATTTCAAGAATTTCCCTTTCCCACCTGTTGTATTGATTATCAGGGCTAATGAAGGGTAGAAGATGCATAGATAATAAAAAAAGAGAGTTAATCCAAACTATTTTGTTTGGTGCATTCACAGAACTTCACAAACTGCTTAACGTTTCTTACACAACAGACCTTTTTTACGAAACAGTTTGTAATGCTCACTTGTTCTGAAATCTCTTTAGACTCTCCCTCATGACAGCATGAACTTCACTGTCATTTGTCTCACGGCAGCTCTTACAATGTCCGTCTGTCATGTGCCGGAAGTCCACTTCACACGCACCACTCTGAAGCCATTTTTCAGTTCACTGTCAATCTTTTCAAAACTTCTCATAGCACACACCATGACATGAACTTCTGATTTCCTGATTTCTTACTAGCTCTGGAGAAAGTTTACCCCATAATCAAACCAGTGTTACTGGACTCCCAGAAAACTATGCCCAAAATACGCCATCAGTAGGTCAGCCTGGTATATGGTGTTCTTTCAAGGATGGAATCACTCAATCCCTATCACATAGTTTTATTATAAATTCTGTTGCCCATTCTTTGTTCTCAAATTTCCTAAGTACACGAAGCCTTTGTTTTACTGTCACTTGAATTTTATTATGATTTTCATCCATCTTCTTTAGAACCCCCAGCCCCACCCCACAGGCAAGTAAGATGTTGAAGGCCTATTTCACCTGTGCTTATTTAAAAAAGACGTAATGCATGAATATTCCAAACACTCATAATCAGGAGCTTACTGAACAAGTAAGAACCCATAAATTTCTCCTTCAAGTAGATTACGCAATCATAACCTACAAAGTCACCAGATTTCTAGTACTTTCCTTTTGCAACCATGACAAGCCCAATATAGACAAGTTGGTGGGGAGTGGAAATATTCTACTTGAGTGTGCCCTTTGCAATGCAGACAAATCACATATTGGATTAACTGACAATTCATCCTGAAATAGGAATGATCATACCAGACACGGATTACAACTTAATTCAGAAGGCATGTAGAAGCTTGTGCAACTCACTGCTAATTAGATTAGGTGCAAACTGGATACCTGTAATCACTGATGTAAGATCTAACCCTTCTTTTAGGCTTAAGCCCAAATCTGTCACCAAATACCTGAAAGATGTCTACATCAATGCTAATAAACCAGTTCTAAATTCAGAATACAATCAAGATAACAATTCTGTGGTGCACCATCATAACATAAGAGGACTTTCAAACAAAACTGATCAACTATCAGTGTCCATTAATAATAAGTACACACCCTAATCTGTGTTTAACACAACACCACAGGTAAACTTGAAAATGTTACTTTTGGAGGTACTTACTCTAGATGAAATATGGTAAAAGAAGGTGCAAGTATTATTGCCAAAAAGAACCTAAAATTTAATTAGATAAATGCATTGTGTCACTAAAATAACAAGAAATAGATGCTGCATTGTGCAATTGGAATCTAAACATTCCAACATATATGTCCTAGCTATACATAGAGCCCCCACTGGCAATGCTGACTTTCCTAAACAAGTTACAAAGCATTATAAATTATCTTTATAAACCTACAGCACAACATCGTCAACTGTGGTCCCATTATCATCAATACAAATTATCTTATTGAAATTTACAATAAAAATGTGTAAAATGCTCGAGTAGCATCTTCCAATGTCATGGCAACAGTTAATTTCCCCATAAGAATCCAAAATTACTCCATCTGATCACGATGTATGACTTCTAGTAATATTAATAATAAAAAATCGATCTCCAGTTATCATAAGTACAGAATACCAATCAGACTCACAAATGAAGACACTATTAAAGAATGTATCTCTCATCGAATGAAAATTGGGAATGAGTATTAAACAGCCTTGATGTAGATTCAAAATTTAACACATTAATAAATAATCTCTTAAAAATGTATAAGCAAGTTTCACCACCAAAACAGTGATAAAATATCTGAAAAGAATGATTGGATCACAAAGATAAAAAAAGATTAACTAATTTGTCAATAGTGGAACAACCAAATAATGAAAATTCACTGCACGAAATATTTTAAAATACTTACTTCCTCGAGGTCTAAATCAGATTAAATGTGAGAATCAGACTAAACAACCTAGAGCAACCCAACAAAATAAAAGCAGTCTGGAAAACATGAAAAAATTAAATCATGGAAATATTCTACAGAAATATTGACCTCATTAATAAAGATAAATGATAATGTAATAAAAAATATTAAGCTCTTAGCAAATTATTTCAATATTTCTTAACAAATACAGAATAGATTAATAATCACGTTGCAAAAAAGAAGCAGAAGACGAACAAAATATGTTAGTTAAACAATCCCAAACACACGAAGTAGAATGATGGCGCCTTCGTCGTCGCGACCAGAGATGACATTATCAGAAACGCAGAGAGAACCACTATTCTCGTCAGCACTTCAAACACATGTGCAATATTTTTTGTTCTTCCTTTGTGTTCAAGTTGATTTTATTTTTCAAATTGTCTCCCTTTCTCTGTTGTTAAACATCAACTTTTCTCATGTTATACTGTTTAGGCTATCTCCATTCATCCTGTCTTGATTTTGCTACAACTGAAAACTATCCCCCTGCTATTAATGTTAATTTTCAGAATTCTTCATCAAAACATAGTTTATGCTGATTCAATTTGTAACTACATACATTCTCTTTGGTAGAGAATGTTAGGTTCACTATAACACTTTTTCAAATATTTCTGAAGTTGTAAAGTTGTTTCCTGGTCTTTAATATTCACACTGTGTACTTTCTTCGCATTAAATCTCTCCCTATTAAGCTTTTATGCTACTCACTGGTTTTGTAACAGTCACTCCCCAACTGTTGTAACCACTGGATATTGATCGTTATCTCAGTAAATTTCTATGAAAGCTTTTATATCAAGTATAATTGAATGCTGTCTTTTGTCCAACAAGATGTGATGGATATGACTGTCTCTCTTCCTATCGGGAAACACCAAAATGTATTTATACATGTCTCAAAGTGGAACATCATATGCCTCACAGTCAGACTTTCCAATTTGGAAAATGTGTTATCTAATCACCCTAAACCTCTAAATTAGCACACTAAAATGAAGTGAAATTTTATTTATTTTCCTAATTCTTCTGTTTAGGGTAAAACTAAAGGATTTAATATAATTTAATTTATTTTTCACAATATGAAGCAATTAATTACATTTTATATTTTACGTAATTTTAAACACTGTTTTCAAGGCCACTTTCTCTGCTTTGCCATACCAAGGGTTCAAAAAACACTGCAGAATATCCACCATCCCAACAGGAGCCAAACCTTCTGCTGCATTAAAGATTTGTACCTATTCTATCTTCCTACTTATAAACAGGAACATAGTAAATTAGGACTCTACACTCAAATTCCAAAAATAGTGACCATCTTCATTTTCCACCACTTAAACTTCCTCTTTGGCCTTTCCTACCTCTCCTTCTTGTATCTGCCTAGTCTCTGTTCACCAGTCTACGTTTCTCATCCCCCTATCACGCTCAATCAAATTCAATGTTCACACAAATTCATACCCTGGACATATCAGGACAACCGTGAATGTTAGTATCATGTTCCCACTACCATTTGAGTCCCCAAAGTAACCACTTTCTAGATCGTTGCTAAAACACACACACAATTCCATTCAAATACTTATTATCACCATACAAGGTATCCATACAGCCTACAAACCACCTAATTCAGAAGCTGGCAAAGGAACTGCAACCAACGCTAAACATATAAATGACATACAGTTTATATGCTAAATAACCTATGAATATATCAGCACCAGAAAAACAAAAATCGTTTTCCCTTAACACACAACAGGCTATAAACTCTACATATTCAGCTCTCACAAAGCTACCTGCAAGAAGTGGGGTTCCTTCAATGTTATTGAAGAGATATATTACTGACCGCTGTCTAACAACTGACAATCTTGAAATATAGATAAGACATGAACTGCTCCGAAATCCGTAACACTTGATAACTATAAACAGAAGCAAAAGGGATACAACACTGTACCTCAGACACTTCAATATTCCTGTGACAATCTGACTTCAATGGTCTTATGCCTCGGCCCAGAATTGGAGTCCAGCTAGCAGCCTCAAGTATTCGCATTTAAATCCCTAGTTCTCATACATTAGAGGTTAACAAACTACTACCTCTGCATCTGCACCTCCACATTTCAAACGCACTAAGACAAGTATGGCTCACATTCCCACAGAACATTCAACCCACTGCACCTCAAACTGAGGTCTCCCCATCTTGGGTTTGTGTGTGATATGTCACTACAGCTACACCAGGCATTGCCAAACATTTCAGCTCACGGGGTCCTCTTCAATGTTTTATGAGATTCCACACAGCAGCTCTCAAATCTCACAGTTTTAATATAAAATTATGTTTCAAATAACATGTCCGACAGCTACTTGTGTACTGCTGTTTAAATGAAATTCACATTTCATTAACATGTGGGAATATACAAGAATAACAAACAAACACCAAGTTTAAGCTTCGGAATTAGTAAAAATAGATGGTTATAATCTTTCATGCTCTTGTGATTGCCCCTAAAACTATTTTACCTCTTTCTAATGTGACCTATCGCAGACACTGACCCTGACACACTTGAGCTAAGCCATGACCAGAAGCCATGTTCCCTTGTGCTATATGCTCTGACCCGACCAATGAGACTTGTTAGCCAGGACAAACAGTAGCCACGTAGATGACACTAAACTGGGTCAAAAATAACAAAATTTAACATCTTCCCTCTTTTTATAAGTCTGCTTCCTCCTCCGAAACCCCAACAATTCCTGATGCATTTCTTGTCGCTTACACCCAAGCTAAAAGATCATCCAGCCTTCATTCGCATTAGAACCACTGAGTTTCAAACTGTTACTTCCTCATATTCATAATCACTCTCACATAAAATATTCAATTACACGACTTAATGGATTCAGGATTGTTAAATGCTCTTTCCTAGATCCTGCTGAAACTCTTATGCTCATTTAAGGTACAATATTATGCTTTCAAAGTTTTCCTATGCATGCTCTTTATGAACATTGAACTGTCTGCAATGAGTCCACACGTCAGGTTAAGGGAAACAAGCAGGAAACAAAATTAATTCAAAATAGACAACGACAATCTCAATCTGACTACTCTCTCCTTTTTATAACATTCAAGACAAAAATCTGACACCAACACGACAAGTGGGCATTAAACAACTGTTTCTGTGTGTGTGTTTACATTCATAGTTACTCAACCTGGTTCACACTCTCACAACCATTTCAGTAACATCCCCTCTTCTTCAAACTACTTGTTAATATGATCTTTGCCATCAGCTTTACATAACCTGTCTGTCCATTAAACAGTACAACTGCTTTATATTGCTAAATTATGAACATTATTGCTAACAAAAATTGTAAAACTGCACACGCATAGCTGCAAAGACATATAACTTTAAACAGAGTAATTCTTTGACAGATCCATAAGAAAATTCTACACTTGCCCTAAAAAAAGGGGAAACCTGGGATTCCACATGGACAACAAAGTATTCCTTACAACAAACAGTACAAACATCATCAATACTGGAAATTACATTTTAACTTTAAACGAAACAGTTTCTGACATGCCTTTAACCACTTTTACAATTTATATATATATATATTCAGAGATTATCAACAGTTTCTCAACACAAAGAAATAGCAAGCTTTGTTCTACAAAGACTTCTGACAGAACAGTGTATGTAATTTCTAATGCTGTGTGAAACCAAGAGATGAATTGTGTAACTATCACTGCACAAGGTATGTGATGTAGATTGGTTTATTTGTAAAGACAATCCCCAATAACTATTTGTCCCAGTGTGAGTACTTTCACCTTTCTTCAAGCATGTCTACCTTGAGGGTTTGTGACTTACAAAAGAAATGGCAATTTCACAAAGAGGCAAGCTTGGCCAATGTAAAATATTGCAATGTCATGCATTTCATGCAGGAGAATTGAAAAACAATTACCAGTAAAGGCGTGTAGAGGCACGCAGTGTTTCAAGTGACACAAGATAAGCAATGATACTTGTATTTTACCAGTCCTCAGACATCCTCCATCCATACTTCTGAAATTCAAGCAGAGTAATATGATCTTCTCAAAAACATTTAGCTGCTATACAGAGTAAAAACAGTATGCAATATTTTATCACAGCCAGTTATTTTAAATCCACGATCACATTCTTTCAAGGCCACTTGCCAAAACTGGGAAAAACTTCCCCAAATCCCTGTAAGACACCTCGATAATGAACTGTGGTTCAATAATGTGCTTGTGCCATTCATCATAGTCAGATGCCATAACAGAGAAGTTACTGGATATTTTATCCACACTAAACTTGATTATTCTTTAATGCATCCTTCTTTGAACACAAGGTATAGCAAATGAGGTTTACAGTAATACACCTTTACTCTAAGTATCTTAAAGCCAGTAATCACCAGGGGTTATAAGGACTAAATTAAAATTACAAATAGGTTGTAAATGCACAATAAGGGTGAAAGATACAGGCACTGTCAATTGAACATTCATGAATCCTTTCAAATCTGAACAACTTTTCAGTTACGCACAAGTCACATGTTGATATTTTAATGCCCAATTGTCTCTAAAAGCAAATATATCCTTATTTGCTCATTCATATCATATAGTGAATTATCACTAGTCTTTAACTATGCTTTTTCATTTTATTATACAATAAGTGTATAGTGAAAAGACACAATCACAACTCGTTTCATCAATACCTACTCATGAACATATAACGAACAATTCATGTCAATAAGGCAAACAGAACAGCAAAGCAATAACTCTGATCTGTCATTAAAAAAACTAACATAAATATAGGTATCCAAGAGCATGGCCCTATGGAAACTATGAAAACTATTCAGTATTGTTTTTGACATACAGGACTGCATATAAATACAAGAATAGCAAATTCCTATATAAATCTTGTGTATTATCATCAGGCATTCAACATCACGACAGTGACTGCAGATGCCTGCACTGTCCTCTTCTTCTGTGTCAAGCAAACGAGATCAAACTTTTAATTACTAAGAAAACTTTGTCTCTGGCACGCAACCTGATATATACTTAAAAGAACTCGACTCTATGATATTCAAACTGCAACATTCACTTCTACTCAACAGACGTCCATCCACATGGTTTCACCCATACATAAGAGATTCTTCACATACAAAAATCAATTCTCCATGAAATTTGTAAATACGGGTTCCAAAACTTTTAATGGTCACATTTCATGTACACTGTATAAGCATGTATGCACTTATTAGGTGTACATATATAAAGACATATATGCATGTATACATAAATGCAAAATGCTGCTCCATCAGTTTTCATTCATGGAAGACACATATACATATCAATTGCATGTAATACATGAAAATAGTAATATTACTAAATATCTCATATAATTTTGTAATTATATATATTTGCTTTAAACACATTAACTGGCTAGTTACTGTTGAAAACAATGTACATATGAAATAAGTTCCCTCTTTCAGTAATGCTTTGCTTTCTTAGCAAACATAATTTTATAATAATAATATATATATATATACATATAAACTATTTGAAAATGTGACTTCCTATATCACCATTCTTGAAAATCAAACATAATCACATAACTTGTAACATAACATAGTCAAAAGTATGATAATGATAAACTTTTCAAAACTGAACATCAGTCAGAAATGACTTGAAGCTTTCACAGTGACTAAATGTGATAAAATCTTCTCAGGCAACCAGCAGCATCAATCTGGAGCAAAGTCCAGCATTTCAGAAACCTACAGCTGCTTCTTTGGCTTCTTGCATTGACTGGCCAGTGCCCACACCTGTGAACATACAGCACGTATAAAGAAAAGTCATGCAGTTTTCATCTAGGATTTGACATGGGCAATGGCATTTGTAACAGGGAATTGATAAGGACGCGGTAGCGTTTGAGATTAATATTACGTTAGATCCCAAAACTGCAGAGTAGTCATTTTTGTCTGACATTCTTAATACAACAAAGTTAAGAAATCAATCAGTAATCCAAATGTAAGAATGAAACAGTATGATTCATATAAATATTAAAAATAATTTCAAAATTTTCTAGGGAAATTATAGATTACTATGACGACACAAAATCATCACCTATTGGTATTCCTAACCTCATCATAGCATACACATTCACAAACATAGCACTCATCGTATACCCAGTGCTATGACTCAACTAACCTGTTTCCTGAAGCTTCATTTGCTCTTCCTCACGCTGCTTCCGCACAATGCAGAAGTGTTTGAACTTCCGATCATGCGTCAGCTGCCCTTGGTAAGCAGGAGGTGGCCAACATCGGCAAATGCATATCAACTGCAGCAAACGGATGGCGATGTCAGAATTCCTAGCAAACAAAAGGACAGACAGTTATCAGGTCAAGACTTCAGATACACCTGGTGGTTTACTTTCATACTTTTACAATTTCCCTGTGCTGAGGGAAATATTCCCTGTACATCAGAGAGAAGTAATGATGAACACTTACCCTTCAGACGTGCTGCTGGCACATGCAGCCGTTTCCTCCTGCCTCACCCTCTTTGAAGGACCAGGTTCCATTGCTGTGAACATACAGCACGTATAAAGAAAACTCAAGCAGTTTTCATCTAGGGTTTGACATGGGCAATGGCATTTGTAACAGGGAATTGATAAGGACGCGGTAGCGTTTGAGATTAATATTACGTTAGATCCCAAAACTGCACAGTAGTCATTTTTGTTCTGACATTCTCAATACAACAAAGTTAAAAAAATCAACCAGTAATCCAAATGTAAGAATGAAACAGTATGAATCAGATGTTCCCCTCAACAGAAATCTTCAGTATTGAAGGGAAACCAGGGTTTTTAAATAAGCTAAATAATGTACAATAAAAAATTAGATAAAACCCCACGCGCTGGGAAAACGTGTAATTATTGACGTTGAAACAAATACGAGTAGAATGAAATAACAGTACGAAACGACGCTATGCTGCAGAATTCCGCCCCAAAACATGTAATGACACACACCCTACCACTTGCAATCTGGTACCTTGAAACAGTCGGGTGCTTCCTCAAGTATAAACTTTAACCTTTTGCAGCTGAAACTTGTGAAAATAATATTTAAAAATAAACTTTCTTTTTCTAACAAAAAACAGCCTCCTCAACCGGTGAATGCTCTTTAGCGAAATTATCAATGCTACTGTCAGAATGATAGAAAGCAGAAACATTATACTCTGTGGCCAAATGGCACTATCACTGAACGCTCTTTGTGGTACACTTTATTACCACTGTGTTTCAAAGGCGTTATGCAATCGTATATTACCTACGATAGATGTGACAGACAGTAGGAGTGTCCCAAGTTACATCTGTCATTTCCATACGGTTATCTCTGCACGAATATCATAAAATGTAAATGTTATGCATTGATGGAATTTCTATAAAAATCCATATTATACTGGACCAAACTGTATCCTTGTACTTTAAATACATGCTCAAAAGCTGTCATTACAATAAAAAAGTCATTCAAATTCTGAATGAAAGTTCTGTAACAAGTGAATAATAAATCGGGCATGTGAATTCTTGCAAAGCAGAAGCAGGCTCCTGACCAGCACATCAACATCCAGTCACAATCCCTGCAAGATTTCAACACTGGTATAGTGAAGATAGTTTCAACAAATGTTCTCAAACAAAATGAACAACAGCAAGACCAGCAAAGAACATTCACATAGAAGACACACTGCACCTTAAATTCCTTGCATGTGTGGCAAGGTCTGTGTTGGAAGAGCTGGCAAACCAATCAAAAGAAAACACAAGATACACACACAGATTTCAAACTCGGCGTAACATTTGGGCTGTGGGGCTTCCATAAAAATAAAACTGTAACAGGCACAGTACCTTCGCCCTCAGTCGGTACCTGGCGACTAACGCACTCAAGCAGTACGCGTCACAGCCAAAATTTTATCTATGAAATCTTCCACATTCAAGTCTTCACTTTGCACAAATCCAGAATACACCTTGGCCAGATATAGTTTATAAGATTTGTATCACTGTGAAACACCAGTGTTATTAAGATCTGAGCTTGGTATGTTCCCTTCAGAACATTCACTCCTATATGAAGTTTATAAACTTGACCAAGAGAATTACATGAGCATGAATTACAGAATAATAGCCAAACTGATTTCAAGAAATTCTCTTTCATATTTTATACAATAATAACGAAGACATCACAGTTAAACAACTTTTCTTTTACAACCATAACCAAAAAAGTTAACAGATTTCAAGAATTTCCCTTTCCCACCAGTTGTATTGATTATCAGGGCTAATGAAGGGTAGAAGATGCATAAATAATAAAAAAAAAGAGCTAATCCAAACTATTTTGTTTGGTGCATTCACAGAACTTCACAAACTGCTTAACGTTCCTCACACAACAGACCTTTTTTAAGAAACAGTTTGTAATGCTCACTTGTTCTGAAAACTCTTTAGACTCTCCCTCATGACAGCATGAACTTCACTCTCATTTGTCTCATGGCAGCACTGACTATGTCCACTTCACACGCACCACTTTGAAGCCATTTTTCAGTTCACTGTCAATCTTTTCAAAACTTCTCATAGCACGCACCATGACATGAACTTTTGATTTCCTGATTTCTTACTAGATCTGGAGAAAGTTTCCCCCATAATCAAACCAGTGTTACTGGACTCCCAGAAAACTATGCCCAAAATAAGCCATCAGTAGGTCAGCCTGGTATATGGTGTTCTTTCAAGGATGGAATCACTCAATCCCTATCACATACTTTTATTATAAATTCTGTTGCCCATTCTCTGTTCTCAAATTTCCTAAGTACACGAAGCCTTTGTTTTACTGTCAGTAGAATTTTATTATGATTTTCATCCATCTTCTTTAGAACACCCACCCCCACCCCACAGGCAAGTTGAAGGCTTTCACCTGTGTTTCTTTTATCTTCTTACTATAAAAATTTCTGATTCCTCGTTGTCTTCATGAAATGACGTCATCAAATAGCGTTATCCATAGCCGAGTCACCTTTAAATGTTCATTCCTCAGGAATGGTAAGAGTAAGGGTAATGTAACCAATATGTAAAATGATCAGTAAATAAAGACCTTTAAGAATCTGTAATGTATTTTGTTGTAATTATAATTGCTTATATATTTATTGTAATTTTAATGAACCAATGTGTGCAATTTTCAATGCATCTGGCGGCGTTAAGCGCCCGCCTCTCGAAAACCGTAACAGATGGATCTGGACATATTGCGTACGAAATACGTATTACCTCTAGAGCTTTCCATATCTGTTTTCAGATTTTACATATCACAAATGGTTTAGGTTCTACAAATATTTATTTAGCGCAATCCACTCGCGTCATTTCTTTACTTGGCAACTTGAGTTCATTTTCTTCCCTACAGGAAGCAGAACAGTCACGACTTCAACGCCTCTCTCTAAAGGAATTCCGACCATGAAATACACAAGAATATGTAGGCTATCATATGCCGAGTAAACAAATAATAACGCTTCACTACCAAGCCAGTCGCATTATAACAGTTCTACAAGCAGCACGTGGCATCGCATTATTGGAAAACATCAGAAAACTAAAATAAGACGTTATCAACTATTTGAAGTACCAGAGCCAACAACTCCAACAAGGTAAAGTGATACTAATAATACTACTCATATATATACTCGATATATTACGATTACGAAAATAAGAAGCGAAAGAAAGAAGACTTACAATGATACACGAGACGTAGAAAGTTGACTGACCAAGAACAGTTTTCCTCTGAACAGCGACGTAAAGAACTGAAATATCAGACGTATTTAAGAAATAAAGAAGAGCGAAAGAAGACTTACAATGATAGACGAGACCATATTAACGACACACGTAGAAAAACTTATTCGGTAAGAACAGAGGAGAAAAAAACAAGACGCTGAAAAGGAAAGTATTAGATATCAAAGTAAATTAGTAATGAAGAACCAAGGACGACTGCTAATAGCAGCACATTTCAACAACGACGAACATCACTGGCTTGATGAATCGACTCAACGTTCCAGTAAATCGTTTTATGATTGTTGTGCACATGGAAACCCTGATGAACTTAGAAAACTCTTTTCTCTTCGACATTTTCGCAACAAATGTCGTGTTTACAACAACATGATGGCATTCGCATCATTTCAAGCGAATCTCATGGACTTCGGAATTAGTCGACCAGGGCCATATTGTTTTAAATTGCATGGCCAAATTTATTATAACATGAATGCGGCATCTTTTCCGAAAGATAATGAGAATGCAACTTTTGGTCAACTATTTATGATCGACGAAGAAGAAGAATAGAAAATGCACGTCAGAATTCGAAAGGCGACACCAAAGAAGAAATTGTCACGAAATTAACTGATATAATTTCGCGCATTAACGTCCACGCAGAATCCTATCGCATGATGAACTACCAATACAAGCTTGAAAAAGAAAACGCTGAGCGTAACAACGAGTCTGAACCGGAGCTAAACTTGGTTATGTCGATGTTTCCTGGAGACGACAAAAACAGGTACAATCCGAAATGGAGCAATGACGTCGCTGTTGTGTGTCCTAAAACCGACGACGGTGACATTCCTGATTCGTATGTTGTTGTTTACAGTACCAAGGAGCAAAGACTCAGACGTCTTTCGACAATGAATCCATTCGTTGAACCCTTTGTCTATCCCCTTCTGTTTCCTTACGGCACAATGCAATGGCATAAAGACCTCAGACTGAAAGATGCTAAAGTTGGTGATCGTTTAACACGAGGAATGTTCGCTCGCTATAGAATCGCTACTCGCGAAAAGGAATTTAATCCAATCACAAAAAGTGGGAAACTTTTCCAACAATATTTGGTTGATACTGAAATTAAACGTCAAAAAGACGTTATCAACTACTTGAGGTACCAACTCCAACAAGGTAAACGTGTAGATAAGTGCAGCAGTTTGAAAGCAAACTTGCAAAAGAAAAGAAGAAGAAACTCGGGCGCATTAAAGTTTTGAACTCATCGTTCGTTGGATCGCCACGATACATGTTGGAACTGTACCAAGACGCAGCAATGGCAATGGTCGCTGCTTTCGGCACGCCGTGTTTGTTCATCACCATTACGACCAATCCTAATTGGCGTGAAATTCGCGAAAATCTCGAACCACATAAAACACCACCAGACAGACCCGACTTCGTTGACAGAGCATTCAAGTTGAAACTCAATCACTTGATGGATTTGCTGACCAAACATTCAGTTACGGGAAAGTCGCTCGCTTACGTGTACGCAGTTGAGTTTCAGAAGCGAGGACTTCCGCATGCACATATCCTTTTAATCCTCCAAGAAGGATCAAAAATTAAGACTGATGAAGATGTTGACAAATTCATTTGCGCTGAACTACCAGACCCCGAAACAGAACCAAATCTCTACGACATTGTTACGCGTAACGTGATTCATCAATGTAGTCCGCGTTGCATGAAGGGAAATGAGCGTAGTAAAGGTTTTCCCAAACACTTTTCTCCTTGCACAATAATCGTCGAAGACGGTTATCCAAACTACAAACAACAAAATAATGAACGCACTTACTCCGCAAAAAATGGATTTGTCGCAACAAATCAAGACGTTGTTCCATACTGTCCGTATTTGATGCACGAATTAAATTGTCACATCAATGTTGAGTCCGTATCGTCGATTACTTCAGTAAAGTACCTATTCAAATATGCTTTTAAAGGTGGTGATTTGACAAACTATACAATCATCGAAGGAGATGAGCTTCACTACGACGAGATCACCAACTACCAAGACAGTCGCATGATCACTGCTCCAGAAGCAGCACATCGCATTCTTGAAAATGAAATGCACAAACACAGTCATGCAATCAAACGTCTGCCTGTGCATTATTATTTCGAAATTCCAAAGCACTATACGTGGAGAGCAGGAATGAAAGGTACCAATGATGAAGAAGAAAACTGTTGAATACGAACAAAAGACAAACTTGAAGAAACAGAAGTCATGGTTTCCACGAAGAGATGGTAAACACACAATCGGACGCCCTAGAGATCAAGAAACATTCCATCTTCGTGTTCTTTTGATGAATGTGAAAGGCGCAGAAAACTATGAGGACTTAAAGACTTACGACACTGTCACTTACCAAACATTCACAGAAGCCTGTTTAGCACGTGGACTGATCGAAGATGACGCTGAATGCAAGAAGGTGCGATCTACCAAATGCCTTATCAGCTACGTGTGTTGTTTGTTCAGATTCTAATCCATTGTCACCCATTGCACCCCGAAGAGCTTTTCAATGATTTCATCGATATAATGGCGCAAGACTTTAAAAAAACAAGATAAAATTTCTGACTCTGACGCACGTGACAAAGCTCATGCTAATATTAATGAATTGTTAATTATTGAAGGGAAAAGTTTGAAAGACTTTCCAACACTGCCTCAGGAAATTAAAAAATTACAGACAGTAATTAACAAAGAATTAACTGTTGAGGAACACATTGGAATTGGTGAAGAAATGTACAAATCATTCAACGAGAAACAAAAGGAAATCGTTGACTTAATACTTAATCATATAGACGAAAAAATAACTGTCAAAAACCTGTACTTCTACATTGATGGTCCAGGAGGATGCGGTAAAACTTACACATATAAAACATTGTACCATTTGTTAGTAGGACGACAAAAGAAAGTCACTACGATGGCTTATACAGGTATCGCAGCAAGTTTGTTGCCTAAAGGAAACACTGTCCACAGAGTAGCCGGGCTGCCCGTTCCTGTTTTGCCTGACTCTAACACCAACATTTCGATAACGGATAACAGAGGAAAAGAATTGATAGATACAGACGTATTTATTTGGGACAAAGCACCAATGGCACCACGGTATTGTATGGATGTACTCGATAGAACTTTGCGAGACTTCACACGTTGTAACTTACCCTTTGGAGGTAAAGTTATGTTGCTCGGTGGAGACTTTAGACAGATTTTACCTGTCTTACGCAATTCAAACAAAACGTCAACACTGTATTCAACAATAAAATATTCGCCTTTGTGGAAACACTTTAAGGTCACGTCACTGTCTGAAAACATGCGCGCCACACCCCAAGCTATAAAATGGACTAAATTCTTACTCGACCTCGGCGAAGGACGCCTCAACGACCACGACGACATGGTAGAAGTGCCTGAAAACATGGTTTCCACGGGCGATTTAATCGAAAAGATTTGCGGAGATATCATAAGAAACAATGACATCGAAATGCTCGAAACTACCGCAATCCTTGCTGCAAGAAATTGTGACGTCGACGAAATAAATGAGAGAGTTGTTGACTTACTAGACGAAAAGACTGAGCGAATCTACTCGAGCATTGATGGTGTCGAAGACTCGGACATAGAAAAGTTCAGTGAAATGGTGACACCCGAATACTTAGACACTTTGCGACCACGATCACTGCCCCCACATAATTTGCGACTACGTAAGAACGCTATTGTCATGTTGGTACGTAACTTAAGCGTTTGGGAAGGATTAGTTAACGGAACGTGTACGGAATGTCAACAACACTACGTACGTGGAACGACAGATATTGATGTTGGTGACCGTCAAAAGTACATGATTTTGGAAATAAATAGATTAACTCTAAATGGAGTACGCACATTTCAAATAATGAGAATTACACAAAACAACCAATTAATGTATGGAAAACATTGGAAATTGCAAAGTGCGGTCGAATTTGTGGACATTAACGGTACTGGAAACGACGGACATTTTAAGGCATGGCGACGTTACAACGATGAATGGCTTATCTTCGACGATAATCATATTACAAAATCTAGGAAATTTATCGATTAATGTAAAAGTGTAACACTCTTATTATTCGAAAGAATCATACAATAACAAATTTTAGGTCATTTCTTTACTCTATTCTGTTGTCTTCGTATATTGCCTTCAAAAATTCACTTCCCTCTTTTGTCATACTATTTCAACACAAACAATACGTAAGTTGACTGACCAAGAACATTTGGCCTTTCAATAGCGAAGTAAAAACTTAAAGATCAGACTTATCTCACAATTAAAAAAAGCTAAAGCAAAATATTAAGAGAAGAAGGAAAGGTAAGTAAGACTTACATTCATAAACGTAAAAAAAATATGTAAAAAGAACAGAAGGGATAAGAAACAGACTAACATTTGCAAAGGTTGGGTTTTGAACGTAGGAAGTTGACTGACCAAGAACAGCGAAGTAAAGAAGTAAAATATCAGATTAGAAATCAAAAAATATCAAGCCAGTCGCATTATCACTGCTCCAGAAGGAGCACTTCGCATTCTTGAATATTGACTGACAGTTGGCCTAAAACATCAGAAAAGTGAAAGAACACGTTATCAAGTATTTGAAGTACCAACTCCAACAACTTCAATAAGGTAAACTGATACCCATTCGATATATTACGATTACGAAAACTATTATGAAAACTGACTTTATGATCGATTTTAAGACGAAGATTTGCAGGGGTGGGGCTGGACGTAGAAAGTTGACTGACCAAGAACAGTTGGCCTCTGAAAAGCGACGTAAAGAACTAATCCGTCAGACCTATTTAACAAATAAAGTAAAACGAAGGGAGAGTAACATTGATAAACATAGAAAAACGTATACAACAGGAACAGAAGAGAAAAGGAAAAAACAGACGAAGACTTGCAATGGTGTTGCTGGACATAGAAAGTTGACTGATCAAGAACAGTTGGCCTCTGAAAAGCTACGCAAAGAACTAAAACATCAGATTACAGGAAGCTCTCCGAAAGGATTAGCCATCGTTGTCGACAAAAAATGACGTCATCAACAATATCACCTTATATTTGTTTACACACGGGTTAGTTTAGTGTCTTACTCAAGATTTTAAAACGCAACCAACCCCCTTCGGGGGGTTGGTCAAGTGTTTAAATCCCCCATTCGGGTGGGTTAATTTAGTTTCTTACTCAGGGGTTAAAACACTTGAATGAGACACTAAACTAACTCCACTTTGGGACTAACCAAGTTTGGTTGCGTTTTACAAACTTGACCAACCCCCCCTAGGAGCTCCAAAAGGAGCGCCCTGCTCTAGTATAGACAAGTGGGTGGGGAGTGGAAATATTCTACTTGAGTGTGCCCTTTGGAATGCAGACAAATCACATATTGGATTAACTGACAATTCATCCTCAAATAGGAATGATCATACCAGACACGGATTACAACTTAATTCACAGGGCAAGTAGAAGCTTGTGCAACTCACTGCTAATTAGATTAGGTGCAAACTGGATACCTGTAATCACTGATGTAAGATCTAACCCTTCTTTTAGGCTTAAGCCCAAATCTGTCACCAAATACCTGAAAGATGTCTACATCAATGCTAATAAACCAGTTCTAAATTCAGAATACAATCAAGATAACAATTCTGTGGTGCACCATCATAACATAAGAGGACTTTCAAACAAAACTGATCAACTATCAGTGTCCATTAATAATATATACACACCCTAATCTGTGTTTAACCCAACACCAGAGGTAAAACTTGAAAATGTTACTTTTGGAGGTACTTACTCTAGACGAAATATGGTAAAAGAAGGTGCCAATTTCTCTTGGCAGCTGCCTTCTTCGTTGCCTTGGATTTTGCAGTAGTCTTCGGTCTCGGCGCTTCGGCTTCTTGGTAGGGACTTTTGTAGCTTTCTTAGCCTTAGATGGCAATTTCTTGGCCTTCGGCGCTGGAACCTGCTTCTTTTTCTCAGGAGTCTTCTTCACCGGCGTTTTTTCGAAGATTTCAGCTTTGCCTTTGTAGGTTGCTGCTGTTTCTTTTCCTTCGGTGCAGACGTTGAAGAACTCCTGCCGCGAGCAGTAGTAACTACTGTCGGAGCCTTCTCAGGCTTACCAGAGGATAACTTGAACGAACCAGAAGCTCCTTTGCCTTTGGTCTGCACAAGCTCTCCCGATGCTACGGCTGACTTGAGGTACTTTTTGATGAACGACGCCAACTTTTCAGAATCGACCTTGTAGTTTGCTGCAATATACTTAATTAGATAAATGTATTGTGTCACTAAAATAACAAGAAATAGAAGCTGCATTGTGCAATTGGAATCTAAACATTCCAACATATATGTCCTAGCTATATATAGAGCCCCCACTGGCAATGCTGACTTTCCTAAACAAGTTACAAAGCATTATAAATTATCTGTTTAAACCTACAGCACAACATCGTCAACTGTGGTCCCATTATCATCAATACAAATTATCTTATTGAAAGTCACCATAAAAATGTGTAAAATGCCCGAGTAGCATTTTTCAATGTCATGGCAATAGTTAATTTCCCCATAAGAATCCAAAATTACTCCATCTGATCACGATGTACAACTTCTAGTAATATTAATAATAAAAAAGTCGATCTCCAGTTATCATAAGTACAGAATACCAATCAGACTCAGAAATGAAGACACTATTAAAGAATGTACAACACATGGATTGAAAATTGGCACTCAGTATGAAACAGCCTTGATGTAGATTTAAAATTCAACACATTCCTAAATAATTTCTTAAAAATGTATAAGCAAGTTTCACCAAAAAAAACAGTGATAAAATATCTGAAAAGAATGATTGGATCACAAAGATAAAAAGAGATTACCTAATTTGTCAATAGTGGAACAACCAAGTAATGAAAATTCACTGCAAGAAATATTGTAAGATACTTACTTCCTGGAGGTCAAAATCAGATTAAATGTGACAACCACACTAAACAGCCTAGAGCAAAAAAACAAGATAAAAACAGTCTGGAAAACATGAAAAAAATAAATCAGGGAAATATTCTACAGCAATATTGACCTCATTAATAAAGATAAATGTTAATGTAATAAAAAATATTAAGCTCTTACTAAATTATTTCAATATTTCTTAACAAATACAGAAAAGATTAATAATCACACTACAAAACAGAAGCAGAAGACACAACAAAATATCTTAGTCAAATAATCCCTAACACACTAAGTAGAATGATGGCGCCATCGTCGTCCCAACCAGAGATGACATTATCAGAAACGCAGAGAGAACCCCTATTCTCGTCAGCACTTCAAACACATGTGCAATATTTTTTGTTCTTCCTTTGTGTTCAAGTTGATTTTATTTTTCAAATAGTCTCCCTTTCTCTGTTGTTAAACATCAACTTTTCTCATGTTATACTGTTTAGGCTATCTCCATTCATCCTGTCTTGATTTTGCCACAACTGAAAACTATCCCCTTGCTATTAATGTTAATTTTCAGAATTCATCATCAAAACATAGTTTATGCTGCTTCAATTTGTAACTACATACATTCTCTATGGTAGAGAATGTTAGGTTCACTATAACACTTTTTCAAATATTTCTGAAGTTGTAAAGTTGTTTCCTGGTCTTTAATATTCACACTGTGTACTTTCTTCGCATTAAATCTCTCCCTATTAAGCTTTTATGCTACTCACTGGTTTTGTAACAGTCACTCCCCAACTGTTGTAACCACTGGATATTGATCGTTATCTCAGTAAATTTCTATGAAAGCTTAGACATCAAGTATAATTGAATGCTATCTTTTGTCGAACAAGATGTGATGGATATGACTGTCTCTCTTCCTATCGGGAAACACCAAAATGTATTTATACATGTCTCAAAGTGGAAACATTATACACCTCACAGTCAGACTTTCCAATTTGGAAAATGTGTTATCTAATCCCCCCTAAACCTCTACATTAGCACACTAAAATGAAGTGAAATTTTATTTATTTTCCTAATTCTTCTGTTTAGGGTACAACTATAGGATGTAATATAATTTAATTTATTTTTCACAAGAATTAGGATGAATCATGAACTAGATTGTATCATACAGGGAGCACATATTGTGAGGCTGATCAAAAGCAAAAGGTTAGCCTGGCTTGGCCATGTTGCAAGAATGGAAGGAAACCGGGTAACTAGAAGAGTGATGGAATGGAGACCGATTGGAAGAACGATGAGAGGGAGACCATGGAAACGATGGATAGACGACGTGGAGGAGGATGTGAGGACGATGGGAGTAAGAGGATGGAGAAGAATTGTGAATGATAGGACAGTATGGAAAAAAATCATTGAACAAGCTAAGACCCACACAGTGTTATAACGCTATAAGAAGAAGAAGACATGAAAATAGTAATAAATATCTCATATAATTTTGTAATTATATATATTTGCTTTAAATACATTAACTGGCTAATTACTGTTGAAAACAATGTACATATGAAATATGTTCCCTCTTTCAGTAATGCTTTGCTTTCTTAGCAAACATAATTTTATAATAATAATATATATATACATATAAACTATTTGAAAATGTGACTTCCTATATCACCATTCTTGAAAATCAAACATAATCACATAACTTGTAACATAACATAGTCAAAAGTATGATAATGATAAACTTTTCAAAACTGAACATCAGTCAGAAATGACTTGAAGCTTTCACAGTGACTAAATGTGATAAAATCTTCTCAGGCAACCAGCAGCATCAATCTGGAGCAAAGTCCAGCATTTCAGAAACCTACAGGGAATGATGTGACATGTTGCTGATGTTTCTTGTTAAAATACATAATCAATGGAGCCAGACCAATGAATGCATCTGGATCTTTGTGTCAGAATGACCTGATCAGTATCGTCCAAAATCCACAAATCAGTCAAAAGTACCATCATCTGAAACTGCAGTAACACCTCCAGCTTCTTTTGGTCTCTGTGTCACTTAACATGACCTCCGTCTTCTCCAGCCCTGTCCGGTCCTAGCATTGCCTAACCTTATTTGCTTTCTGCCCCACGTTAATGAGCAGGTTCTGTGCTTGGCTCAGCGTGATTAAACTACCCCAGTTGCTCAATGGCCACATGGGAAGGGGAATCAATTATGCACATGAACAACACTGGTTATCCATCACACCACTCCCTGATAACGGAGAAAGGAAAGGTCCCCGAAACATCTGACTTATGCTGCGAATTGACATGGCTGGTTGCCCGAGAAGATTTTATAATCAGTCAGTATCATAAACTACGTAGCAGCCACACATTTCACATTCAGGCACTCAGGTACCAGACACTTCATCAGTCATCTCTCATTACGCTCCGATGTCCCACAGCAGGTCATCGACATGACACAATCTAAACATTCCAGTACCGCATCGTCTATTTTGTAGGATTATTTCACAGATCATGCAATTTCCAAACTTCTGCACGTAAAATATACAACGGAAGTAACAAAGCCTGATCAAAATCAGCGTGAATACGAGCGCTTGAAGCATTTCAGTCAGTAATCACTTGTTTCACAGAAACGAGGCTACTAAACAAATGCTGACTCCATACTGTGCTATGGGCTCAAGAAGCCCTCCCTATTGTCATCAGCTAATTTGCAGATGCCTCAACAGCTGTCAAACACGTAAGATCATGCCATATCCATATCCACAAGACAGTCACTGTCAAGTTCATTACTTTTAGCTGGAACTTCTCTAGTTTTTTGTTAAACATTCCAAGCATCCTGTTCATTTCACCTTATCAATTTGCTATTATTGCAATGTACGAGGTGCGATCAGAAAGTTTACAGACTGCGCCTATAAAAACCTGTACACTTATCTCAGGTATTAAATTCATCCATCACCCTCGGAGTAGTTCCCCTGGGAGTGAACACAACGATCCCAGTGCCGCTGCCAAGCCTGGAAGCATCCCTGGAAATCTTTCTTTGTCAGCCTGTCAAGCACCATCTGCGATTCTGCCTGAATCTCTTCTATCGTCTCAAATCTCCTTCCCTTTAGCTGAATTTTCATCTTTGGCAAGAGGAAGAAGTCACACGGCGAATAAGGAGGGTGCGGGATGACAGCCATGGTGTTTGAGGCCAAAAACTGCCGAACTTTGAGGGCGGTGTGTGCTGGCGCGTTGTCATGATGCGTCGCATGTGGAGTTCTACCTTTAGATTCAGCTGACAGGTCCCATAGCCTATCCCAACAATGTCGCACAAGTCGTTGATGGTACGACGTCGATCTTCGTAACATTTTCGGGCGTTGTGCTCGAAGATGGTCGTCCAGAATGCTCGTCATCATCGACAGAGGTTCGGCCATTTTTAAAACGTGAATGCCACACAAAAGTTTGCGGACTCCCCAAATGCTTGCTTTAGAATTTCATAGGTTTCCGTAGCCGTTTTGGCGAGTCTTTGGCAAAATGTGATGCACACACCATTCCGAAATCGCAGGAGGGTCGGTGTAATGCACTACCAAAACGCCCGTAACCAAGAAACAAATGCTACTTCGATTATGCCAGCTGGCACACTGATTCACTATGATTGTAGGCCGCACCCCCTAGCGGCAGAAGCTCGTACTACATCCGGTTCGCCCTCTATTGACACAGTCTGGAAACTTTCTGATCGCACCTCGTAATCTGCAAACCAGATACTGTGCACCTGTTTTCCATTAATTTTTCTTAGAATAAACAGTGATAATTTCTCTCAAATGCACAGCTAACTGATATTCGTAACAGACACACGTTTAATTGTCTTTGAGGTATAAACTGCATTTTAAGTATTATTTACTGCTTACTTAAACCTCACAACAATAATGAATTAAATCTTATTATTAAGAAACAGATAAAACATAAACTGCAAGATTTGAGATTCTCAAATTGGCGAGTATGAAGATGGCTGTCTTCCAGGTTGTAGTGCCGTGCTGGTAAACTTTCACCAGAATACACGACGCTACAACGCTGAAGACAGCCATTTTTAATGCTAAAATCCATTCAGAGACACTGGTAAACATCGCACACATTTTAGTGAACAAGGCTTGCAGGCATAACCTTGAAAACATAAAGAAGAAATGTTAAGCTTATTTCAGCAAGCTGATGACAGGATTATAGGAAGAGATGATTCACAGATTTCTTAGTGGCACTCACCTAAAGTAAGCAAACTAAAGTTATTATTGGTGTTTTCCCAGAACTGATAATTGTACCATTTGTGTGTTCATTTTTGTGCCTGTGCGTAACAGACATCTTCATGCATATATGTAGACAAAATTTACCAGGAATTAAATTAAATTTACAGCACCTACAATAAGTGCATTGCAATGCACAAAAACAAAAATGATGAACACAACTTCGGACATCTTGTAGGTACAATTATCTGAACCTTATTATGAACCAATAAACAACTTGTCAATAATAACTTTCGCTGATGCATTTTTGGCTTCTTGAAGATCCATACCTCAGACCTGTGAACATACAGCATCACCTATCGGTATTCCTAACCACATCATAGCATACACATTCACAAACACAGCACTCATCGTATACCCAGTGCTATGACTCAACTAACCTGTTTCCTGAAGCTTCAAATATTCTTCTTCTTGTTGTTTGATCACAATACACGTACAGGTGTATGAGCCCTGCTCAGCGAGTCCTCCTTCATAAGATGGAGACGGCCAATTTCGAGACGCACACATCGACTCTAGTGACCTAATGGGGTCGAGTGGGATGTCAGAATTCCTAGCAAACAAAGGGACAGACAGTTATCATGTCAAGACTTCAGATACACCTGGTGGTTTACTTTCATACTTTTACAGGTTCCCTGTGCTGAAGGAAATATTCTCTGTACATCAGAGAGAAGTAATGATGAACACTTACTCTTCGGAAGCAACTAAGATCCTGTCCGAAACTGATCTAGCAGCTGCTTCTGTTGCTTCCTCCGATGACCCTCCATACCCCACACCTGTGAACATACAGCATGTAGAAAGAAAATACAAGCAGTTTTCATCTAGGATTTAAGATGAGCAATGGAATTTGTAACAGTGAATTAATAACGACACAGTAGCGTTTGAGAATAATATTACGTTAGATCCCAAAACTGCACAGTAGTCATTTTTGTCTGACACTCTCAATACAACAAAGTTAAAAAATCAATCAGTAATCCAAATGTAAGAATGAAACAGTATGAATCATATGTTCCCCTCAACAGAAAACTTTAGTAAAAGGTGAAAGATTTATGCGTATTGAAGGGAAACCAGAGTTTTTAAATAAGCTAAATAATGAAGAATAAAAAATTAGATAAAACCCCACGCACTGGGGAAACGTGTAATTATTGACGTTGAAACAAATACGAATTACATGAGTATGAATTACAGAATAATAGCCAAACTGATTTCAAGAAATTCTCTTTCATATTTTATACAATAATAACGAAGACATCACAGTTAAACAACTTTTCTTTTACAACCATAACCAAAAAAGTTAACAGATTTCAAGAATTTCCCTTTCCCACCAGTTGTATTGATTATCAGGGCTAATGAAGGGTAGAAGATGCATAAATAATAAAAAAAAGAGCTAATCCAAACTATTTTGTTTGGTGCATTCACAGAACTTCACAAACTGCTTAACTTTCCTCACACAACAGACCTTCTTTAAGAAACAGTTTGTAATGCTCACTTGTTCTGAAAACTCTTTAGACTCTCCCTCATGACAGCAATGAACTTCACTCTCATTTGTCTCATGGCAGCACTGACTATGTCCACTTCACACGCACCACTCTGAAGCCATTTTTCAGTTCACTGTCAATCTTTTCAAAACTTCTCTTAGCATGCACCATGACATGAACTCTTGATTTCCTGATTTCTTACTAGCTCTGGAGAAAGTTTACCCCATAATCAAACCAGTGTTACTGGACTCCCAGAAAACTATGCCCAAAATACGCCATCAGTAGGTCAGCCTGTTATATGGTGTTCTTTCAAGGATGGAATCACTCAATCCCTATCACATACTTTTATTATAAATTCTGTTGCCCATTCTCTGTTCTCAAATTTCCTAAGTACACGAAGCCTTTGTTTTACCGTCAGTAGAATTTTATTATGATTTTCATCCATCTTCTTTAGAACCCCCACCCCCACCCCACAGGCAAGTTGAAGGCCTATTTCACCTGTGCTTATTTAAAAAAGAAGTAATGCATGAATATTCCAAACACTCATAATCAGGAGCTTACTGAACAAGTAAGAACCCATAAATTTCTCCTTCAAGTAGATTATGCAATCATAACCTACAAAGTCACCAGATTTCTAGTACTTTCCTTTTGCAACCATGACAGGCCCAATATAGACAAGTTGGTGGGGAGTGGAAATATTCTACTTGAGTGTGCCCTTTGGAATGCAGACAAATCACATATTGGATTAACTGACAATTCATCCTCAAATAGGAATGATCATACCAGACACGGATTACAACGTAACTCAAAGGGCAAGGAGAAGCTTGTGCAACTCACTGCTAATTAGATTAGGTGCAAACTGGATACCTGTAATCACTGATGTAAGATCTAACCCTTCTTTTAGGCTTAAGCCCAAATCTGTCACCAAATACCTGAAAGATGTCTACATCAATGCTAATAAACCAGTTCTAAATTCAGAATACAATCAAGATAACAATTCTGTGGTGCACCATCATAACATAAGAGGACTTTCAAACAAAACTGATCAACTATCAGTGTCCATTAATAATAAATACACACCCTAATCTGTGTTTAACCCAACACCAGAGGTAAAACTTGAAAATGTTACTTTTGGAGGTACTTACTCTGGACGAAATATGGTAAAAGCAGACCAAAAATTACAAATGAAAGATGCAGCATTTCGGGACTCCAGTAAAACTAGAAAGAGAAATATGATTTTGAGACTGGAGAGGTCCTCAGCCTACAGTAGTCTGCTACTGAACATTGACTTGTAATTATACTTCACTTTTTGAGATGAAGAATTGTTTGTTTTATGCCATTCTATAAAACAGCCTTGTTATATTTGTGAACAGAGGGTAGAGTAGCTCGATTCTTCAGTGCTTTTCGTCGCAAGAAACCATCTTAAGCACAGTCTGCTGGATTTGAAAGCTGTGGTGAGCAACTTTCTGTCACAGAGAAACGTCAGAGTAAGTATATATTAACAGTTCTCATGTTGCAATAGCAACCCACGTGCTGAAGAATTTGATTACATTCAAAGACATCCAGAAAACTTTACAGTAGTCATATATATTGTAACTGCATTAAAAATGTTAAAATGATGTGTGTTTATGCTCAGGCAGACGTTTCTATTTTACTATCAAAGACCCATAAATAAAGATACTTGACCTTTATTCTCCTCTGATTTCATTTTTACATCACTGTTGTCCTCTTGATTACCACCATTATCACAGTTACTTCTGTCACCTTCACTTTTACATATCATCAGTACTTTTTATTTCATCATTGACATCTGAATTTTCAGTAACACCCATTGACTTTGAAATAACTTCCTAAAATAAATAATTAAGACCAAATTAAATAAGAACTGTAAATTCAATATACTGTGTACATCTGCACTTGTACGTACTTACTAAACCCACTGTTATGGAGGAAAGCACAGACAGAGCTTTGCAATACAGTGAAACATCAACAGACACAGCTGCATGAACGACATTACTCTTTTAAGAAATGCATGTCCTTGTACACTTTAACCTTTAAAGGCCAAAAGGTACATCATGTCCCATAACACAAATTTGTAAGAGGCCAAATGAGACAATGACGTCCTTTTAATTGTTAAAAGCTTTACGTACTTAGATAAATAGACAACTCATGTACCCGTGCATGCACGCACACACAGAGAGACAATTAATTCTGGTCTCCCCAAAACCATACATGAGAATGATGACAGCTACCACAAAATGTACCACAATCAGATTATTATGGCAGGAATAATTTAAATTTTTCAAATAACGTACCTTTTTACCATTTTTAGGTTTGGCAGACTTTGCTGACATTTCATCATCAATATCATCATCCGCACCACTGCTCTCCTTCCTTCCTGACAAAGCAGACTTCACTTCAAGATCTCTTTCTATCACCATCTCATCCACACGACTACTTAGATCTTCTTGGAAGGATCGAATTGATTCTGTATTGTTATTGGGACTTTGAACTGGAATATGTTGCAAAGGTGGTAATGTATTCCAATTATTGATGGGCCAGACTGAATTCTCCTAAAATTATTAGAAGCTACATTTGCAACTGGTGGTCACTACAAAACAAAATGTGCCAAGGCTCAAAGAGGACTGCCCACTGAACTGGAACATGAGGAATGCTACTTGCATTCAGATACTAACGATTGTAATAATGTCTCTTGAATTTCCAATTCAAACTGAATGGACACTCTGCTAGTCTCACAAAAACGTTACATTCATAGCGATTCATGTGACTGAGGAAATTAGAAGAAATGTTATTAGTGAAACACAAATAAATAAATAAATAAGCCCCTTTTTCAATAGTCACATGTTCTAAATATGGCTCACTGCCTAGCTCTGGTTTAAGTCAAACAAAAATACTCTGAGAAAGAAAACAATGAATTACCTCACTTTCAGATTCAAGTGAATGACTGATGAGGTCTAATCCATTTTCATCATCTTGCCTTGCACTGGCTAAGACCATTGCGTGGCATCCACCACAAGCAACCTACACACAATAAAACAACATTTCACGCTCGGCAATTAATTTTATAATATGAACCTTTACAAACCTTAAAAATGTAAGAAATATATATATATATATATAATTTATTTATTTAATAAACTTGAAACACTTCTTTATTTACCAAAGCTTTAAACAAATCTTTTGTTGTATCAAAACTGTAAGACCATGGGTACAGCTACCTGTATCAATGATTGCCATAACCATTACTACTCCAACTTCCATGAATTCAAATTTCCTGTTCAATTTAAAAGAAGACAATAACTCATAGTGCATAGGTTCTCAATACGAGGACCTCCAATGTATTTTGTATGGCCTGCATACATTTTTCTAAGACCTGTGTCAAAGTGTGTAATGGAAAACACATCCCTGAGATCAGAGATCATCATGTAATCAGTATTTGGCGTTATCCATTGCTGTGACCAGTTGTTCAGCAACATGAGATGGGATGGCCTATTGGTCTATCATGGGCCAGCAGTTTTCCTCTACTAGAACACTGCCCCCTACCAGGTCATCAATGCCTGACATTACACCAGAATCTCCTGTGGATTTCGGTCTTCACTTTGGTGAGGACATGAATCAGTGCTACACTGCTATCAAGATTCACTGATTTTTATTCTTTCCTGCCTCATTTTCGAATGCATGTAAATTATTTATAATGAAGTACAGTGGCCTGAGCCACATCGGTCCTTGGGCCTACCACGTACTCGCCCCAAAACAAGGCCTAAAAGCTGGGAGTTCTGTATGTGTGTTGTCACCAAGCCTCTGATAAATGTGGGCGCAATTCAAAACAATGTATGTTTATAAGTTGTCAAGGCCATTGTCTGGGGCAAGTACACAGTATGGTCATGAACCAACATGTCTGAGGCCACTATACTTTAATGTGAATAATATGCATGAATATACAAATGAAATGAAAGGACGAGGCCGAGTTCTACAATCCGGATCACAGCCCTAAGCAGGAAACGCAACAACTAATGGAACAGCTAAGGGCCAAATTCCAAACTGCAATTCAGGCACTACAAGACGAACTCCTCAGCACTCACTTGCCAGACCTTCTCCAACAATTTCATTCTCAATATAGGCAAACATAAGAAATTACTCCATGGGATGACTACTAGAAGGCCTGCTTCAAAGTCCACCTCTCCCTCTAGACACTGTGCCCAAAATCTTCAAGCTCCCACATGAAGTCAAGAGAATCACCTCACTGATCACCATCAACAAATCACAATTCCATCCCAACCCACTTCTGCCAAATCCCACCAAACCACCATAAAATCCATCACCATCCAATAATGATTCCATCACTGTCCCATCCATTCCCATCACCACGTCACCCATTCCATCAGGAAACCATAAAAATCCTATCCCAACACATTATCATACCACCAAGAACACTCCATCACCAATACCATACCATCCCATAAACAAACCACCATCACCAACACATTCTATTGCAATTCCATACCATCACAATCAATCTCAATCACCATTCCAACACACTCACATCACCACTTCACCACCCTATCATTATCATAACTGGCTGACATGGAGCTGCCTGGGTTGTATCACATCACCGTCAGAGCCCTTCAGAATAGACAGAGCTGTCTGTTAAGGCATTCAATGAGGCACCTACTTAACCATTGCATCTGGCTGGTATGGAGGCCCTATTATCGCATCTATGTTACCATCATAATGGGCTGGCACTGAAGCATGAATATGGCCATTGTAATGTCGCTGTATACAGAACTCTACATAGTCATTATAGTGGGCCTATATCGAATTTATAAGGGGTTCATATGCAGGTGTACATATCACAATGATATGGGGTTGTTATAAAACCGTCTGTACAGCCATTATAACCAATTGGTTTAGAGGTCTTTACACAGTCATTAAACTGGGCTGGTACGGGGGCATCTGTATTAACCAACGTATTATTGCTGAGACAGATGGTACAAAATGATGATGGTGATGCTAATGAAATGAGGTAGTGATGGGATGGTGATGGTAGGATTTGAGGTTTTCATGGTGATGAGTACAAAGATGGCCCTACTCTGGGTTGTCTGGTAGAAATTTATCAATGTTTCAGAGGTCCTTGCCCTCGTGATGGAGGTAGCAAGGACCTCTGAACCACACAGCACTACAACCCTGAAGACAGCCATCTTCAAGCTAGTAATGGTTGGGATGCTTTTTAGTGATGAAAACTTGCGAGTAGTACATGTAAATTGCAACAGAAATAAACTGGATAGTGAATGATTACTCAAGGAAAAGCAGCATTACATAGCTCAGCACTCAAGAATCTGCATCACTTTAATGACAGATCATCAAAAACCTTTAGACAGGCACATAAACCCATTTATCATTGTCAAAAACTGTCATAAAGATTTGATAAATTTTACTCATTTATGACCTTGTAGCCCGCAAGTGTGAACATGGTCCTTGGTCTCAAAAATGTTTATTGTGCAGAAACAATCTTCAAGTATGTGCATCCACACATTCTTACTTTCTGAACTGTGTATCCCTTGAACTTAGTAACTTTAAATGGAATCAACTGATTGTCGTTGTCTTGTTCACTACAAAGTTTCCCATGTCGACCTTCCCCGCATGTATACAGGCTGCCTGCATCTAAAAGATTAAAACACATTACAGCAGACTCTCAATTGTGTGAGTAAACAGATGATAGGAGAGGAAGGAAGAACAAAAAAATTATATTTTCTACTGACCGATTCACTCTAGTGACATGCATGCACACAACCAAATCACAATTTCAATTATACGTACAAGCCTACTAAAAACCACAAAGGTTTAAAACAGATTTTTACTGTGTACATAACTGAACAAGAAAACGTTTTAATATAAAAAAAAGGTGACTGCTCACACCACAGAATTTTATATGTACATTTACCTTGAAACAGTTTAACATCACATTTTAAACTTTCGAAGTAAAAAGACAAATGATTACTTTTTATGTAAACAACATAAGTGACAACGTATAAATGGCCAAAACATTCATGGCAATAAATAATATTTAAATTGTACAAAATAAAGTTGTAACTGGTGGTTTAGCATTGAGCTGATTTACCCGATACAAAGGTATGAACCGCAAAACCAATTGTAAGTTACATTAAAATACAGTATTTCTCTTCATGTTAAGTGAACATTGTGTCATGTTCTTATAGAGACTTCTGACAATTTCAATGCAACCTGTAGCAATTTGGTCCAATCCCTTTACTTCCAAAGCTTAGTATTAACATCAAAAAGAAGGAATGCAGAGACAATAGATACTGGTGGATGAGCGAGACAAAACTCTTAACATGGCAATGTCATAGGAAGAAGCACAATGTTCATAAAATCAATTTAATTAATGTATGAACGGTCTGCAAAGAAGCAATGTCCCACCTGTTATAAATGCTGTATGGCTTTCACCACATGCCACATCTCTGATCACACAACCTTCTAAACTTGTGACCCTTGTTGGCAGTACACTTTGAGGAACATCTACTCCGAGACCCAGCTGACCATTAAAGTTATTGCCAAATGCAAACACCTCACCACCAGCTGGAAATTGATAATATACTTAGCTTCATGATTCACGACTCTTACACCAATCTGTAACTACAAAACACTTTGTATTCAATTAAACCAATCCAGAGGCAATAAATTTCAAACCCTATCACGTGGTTCAATCATTATTTTGTTTGTAAATGAACTATCAAACCTGTTTATATTTTGGCACCCCATGATCACTATGTTATTTCTTGAACATTTTCATCCATCACCTACAAAAACCACTTGTACTCAAGTGCACCATTTAGATGTGCACACGTCCACAGTCACTTGTTACAAAGAGAGAATTTTATCTCAACTACATTTCTCTACAAAGAATCAACAAACTCTTGAAGCCAAAGTGAGCAGCATCAACCTCACCCGTCAATGCAACCGTGTGATATCCACCACAGAAAACAGATTTTACTGGAATTCCAAGCGTCACTTTCTGAGGAGAGGTAATGTTTGGTAAGGCTGTCGGGCAGTCCTAACTTTCCTGATTCACTTTCTCCACATGTGTATAAAGTGCTGCTTGCTGAAGACATCAAAGATCTCCTAGTACGGAAATAACTGACAAAAAATAAAATAATTATGTTCATATTTTCAGCTTCCATTACATCATTTATGCTACTAACAGACAAGTACGCCATTCAGTAATGTAAAAGTTTATGTAAGGTGAGAATATTCACTTCTAAAAAGTAAGGAATCAGAATTATTTAAAAAAGTTCCTGCTTTCAATTTTTTTGGAAGCTGGTGGAAGAAGTCAGTTACATTCTTGATACTAGCGATCAAACAAATTTACACGCTCAGTTCATCAAGAAACTACCTCTGATTGATCCTAAAGGTTCACTAGTACATTCACAACAGCCCATTGCTGGATCCTATCCTAAGCAAGTTAAATCCAGTCCACAACCTCACACCCTATTTCCATTTGCAAACAGGGACATCAAGCTCTTGAGAGCTACGACAGACTGTCACGTGAATCCCCGATGTTCAGGGCAGAAACCAATCCATGCTCACATGACTAAGACTTCATTACAATTTCCCATAAACTACTATTACTATTACCATATATGGAATGAGATATTACATAAGCTAAACTCTCTACGACTTTCCCTGTTGGAAACTTTCCATAACAAGACTTGAATTCAAACATCTTTGAATGCATTTCAATACTTCATTATGTGCCATATGCAATATCAGATTGACATAAAATATATTGCTTTTGCACGTCTAGAAAACTGTACTTTAAATTCAGTAATTTTTTGAAAAAGTTTGTATATATGCACTTCTTTGACTCATTTATACAAAATTCTATAATTTCTATTACTCAAAGATTCCAACACACCTGTAACAAATGCTGTGTGATAATATCCAAAACTGATGTGAACAATCTGCTGGTCAAAAGGCATTAAAACAGGACTCAAAACACTATCATTTGTTTCTGGGAGCCCAAGCTGACCACCTGAATTGCTACCCCAAACATAAACATGTCCACAAGCTGTAAAAAACAATGTCAAAAACTGGCATCAGCAGTTATAATATTATGAAACAGTACAAATCCTGGCAGAAGTACAATTATTGTGACAAAATACATAAATTTTCTTGATTGCAAATAAAAATGAAACCTTACTATCTTAACATTTTACTTACCTTTTTACCAACCACCAATGGTTGGACAGAAGTTACCTCTTTTGAAGACTTAACAGACATAATTTACCATGAACAGAGGCATCAAAGAAAGAATAAATTGTGACATTTCTAACTTATTTCCACTAAAACTTGTTAAAATTTAGTCAACACAACAGAATTCTAGTTTTGTTGATGTTATATTTACACATTACAGTTTATAACATAACATGAATACAACTGCAAATAAGGTACAGAATGTTGTCGTTGTTTCTGTTACTATGGTAGCAGCAGCAGGTTTTATTTTCTTTTTGAGAAAAACTTTCACTGTATAGAGTTTATACTAAATTTGTCAGCTCAAAGTTTCATACTGTCTCAAGTTTGTAAGCGTTTATTTCAAACATGACTTGTAGAAATTTTTATAATCTTTACACAAAATTTCAGATTCTTACCTCCAATTCTATCAATGAGAAAGGTGATGAAAATTTTCACAAAGACAACATTCTACAAAGGAAATTACCTTAACAAAGGTGCATATTTTATGACACACCATTTCAGGGCCCTATACTACACTACTGTTGCTCTCACATCTAAAATTTGTGTCTGTCATGTTGCTACCACTGATTGTAGGAACGTCCATAAAATTAAAAAGAAAAAAGGGGAGAAAAGAGAAAGAGGCCAAAATATTCAAAAAAGAAGGGAAGAAAGACAACATTGTAATCTCAGAAGCCCACTACTTTCCTTAAAAAAAGGAAATTATTATAACAAAAACTGTAAAATAATAACCACTCATTTAAGACATAAAGAAACATGAAAGTGCACCAAATGAAATCCTACCTGTGAGTGCAGCAGAAGAAATGCATCCTGCTGACAGCCGAATCATTTCATCACGTACACCCAAAACTCTTGTCGGTGCTGAACGATCGGCTACGTCAACAACACCCAACTGTCCGTCACTGTTGCTCCCCCATGAAAATATTTCACCTGAATCTTAGTTATAAAAAAGAGAGTCAGGAAAAATATTTAAATGCATGAACTGACATTTATACAGAATTTGTAGTTTGAGTCCTGGATAGTCTTCACCCGACCACAGACGCAAACACATCACAAAACACAACTTTGACTACAGAACGACTGATCTAAAACATAAAAAACGACGAAGAGTAAAAAGAAACAACCTACAAAATGAAAACTACAAAACAAACAAATCAATGATAGTTGCATTATAAAATATACATTAGTTTTAAAGATAAAAATAACGATAAGAACCTGATGATGATACGGTAGTATCGAAACATGTTGTGAAATAAAATAATGAGCGCTAAAATTGTAACATCGTAATAGCGATGAAGAGCGCCAAATTTTAAGTTTTTAAATTTTAACTTTAATAACACCAATTTTAACAACTAAGTTTTGTGTATAGACGGAAATAAGAAATATATATATTATACAGAAATTAAGTTACAAGGTGAAGAGACAAAACTTTCACGTGCACACTGTACTCTTAGAGAAATGTATCACCTCCACCTTCAGATCCTCAAATCTCACAACTTAAGACGTTTATAAACCTTTAAAAAATCAAGTCAAACTTTATTTCACCATTTGTTCACATACAAAGGCTTAATTAATGCAGCACAAACAAACTAACCTGTACTGAGCAATGTGTGTGCTCTTCCACATGCAACATGAGTAGCCTTTTCTGGCTTCAAACCTAAAAATTAATGCACACACAAATATTAGGCATTAAGTAATAATTACATTTTCACGCATAAACACAAAATTACATTTCCAGGAGAGTTAACCTTTTTCATACTATAATAGGTGCTTAAATCCCCAAACTAAAGGCCGCCAGTGCAATGCATTGACAGCTGGCACAAGGTCAATAAAAGTTAAATATGGAATCACAGAGCATCCTCCAAATTACCCATAATTTAAACAGTTGTAAATAAAATGGTTCTGCAATATAATCTGAGAAAGACTGGGTCAGTCTTTCATTACAGATGCTGTAATACAGGTGTAATATTTTCAGTAAAACATTTCAATTCAGTGCAGGCAATGATGCACTTACTCTTCACACAGCTTGGCTTCACAGTAACATTCTTGTGACCGAGACCAAGTTGTCCATAATCGTTATTCCCAAACACAGACACTCTTCCTTTCTCTGGAATTCAAACAAAATTCTACAAATATTCATCAGTCACACATCATTAATAAAACTTCCAAGTCAAATACTATATGAAATAAAAATAGCACCTCTAATAGTATTCTTAGTGTCTCTGGGGCATATCTATATTCATGTATATTGCCAGCCTGCTAATGGACCATATACTGAGCCAGTTCAATCCAGTCAACATCCTCAGTTTCTTTAAAATCCATTTTAATATTATCATCTATATATAACTGGCTCAGTATATGGTCCAGTACATAAATATAGAAAAACCCCATAGACCCTAATAAGCAGAGTGTAGGACAGGTCATAGAATAGCACATTTTATTATAAGAACATAAAATAAATTTAAAAGGTGTCCCACTATATGTCATGTAGGTGCTTGAGGGGGAAGGAGGTATAGCTCCTACTCATTCTTAACCTCGGCACTAGACAGGGTAAGTGGTCAGCATCACACCCCAGCTGTGCTTCACCCCTGGAAAAAGACCCCCGTACCCATTAGATAAGAGGCTGGGTGAACCCCGGAGCCGGTCTAGTCTCAAAGGCTGCCCCTGTCACAGATTGAACCCCGGTAGTACAGTCCGTAGTCAGTCACTATTCTGGCTGAACTACCCCAACTCACTTATTATAAGAACACACACTAACATACTAAATGACATAACAATAACATTATTTTGGTTTGCATATCAATTTTACCTATTTGAAGATGGCTGCATTTTCACTGCACTGAAAAATATGTTTTATCACAATACACAATTTACATATCTACAAAATAACATGCACGTATACATGTTTTACATGACAATAAACCATTCGGTTCCTCAAAACAAAACTTTCTGCCTCTCAACAATTTTTGAGAAAGTTATATGCAAGAGAGCAAATAAATTCTTAAACTCAAACAACATCCTTGTCGAGGAGCAATTTGGATTTAGAAAAAATCTCTCAACAGAAAAGGCTCTATTTAGTTTCACTAATGAAATTGTATGTGCCCTTAACAATAAAATCCATGTGGGTGGAATATCTTGTGACCTAGCCAAGGCATTTGATTGTGTAAACCATGAAATATTACTAATGAAATTGATATTTTATGGAATTCGAGGTATAAATCCTACCTAAATAATAGAAGGCAGAGAGTAGAAATTAAAAGCCGCCATACCAATCATAATACCTATTCAGAATGGGGTATCGTAAATCACGGAGTGCCACAAGGTTCAGTTCTTGGGCCCTTACTTTTCCTCATATAAATCAATGACCTGCCGGCAACTGTGACCTCTACATCCAAACCTATTCTTTTTGCTGATGATACAAGTATCATTATTGCACACCAAGAATTGATCTATCTTGAAAATATCATGAATGATGTCTTTGCCAACATAAATAAATGGTTTAGAGCTAACAAACTGGCACTAAATTTTGAAAAAACAAACTTCATAAAATTTGTTATTAAGCACAAGACATATCCTAGATTAAATATAGGTTTTGAAGAAAAATTAACTGTGGAAGTTGAAACAAACAAATTCCTTGGCTTACAAGTCGACAGTACCTTAAATTGGAAGAAACACATTGAATACATTATTCCCAAATTAAGCTCTGCATGCTTTGCCATGAGAACAGTCGTACCACTCATGACAATAGATACTTTAAAGCTAGTTTACTTTGCATACTTTCACTCTGTATTGTCATATGGATTAATCTTCTGGGGAAATTCAACAGACAGTAATAAAGTTTTTTACATGCAAAAGAAAATAATTAGAATAATGGCCGGTGTCAAAAGCAGGGTATCTTGTAGAAAATTATTTCGTAAATTTAACATACTTCCACTTGCAAGTGAATTTATACTCTGCTTGCTATCATTTGTGGTGGAAAACATGGATAAATTTAAAAGAAATACAGATGTACATAATTTAAATACAAGACGTAAACATGATCTCTATGTGCCAAATAATAACTTTACTAAATATCAGAAAGGAGTGTACTATACAGGTATCAAGTTGTTTAATAATCTTCCACCAACAATTAAAAGTCTAAATTATGATATAAAGGTATTCAAGCTTGCATTGAAAGATTACCTCTTTACTCACTCCTTCTATTCTGTAGATGATTTCATCTCTGCTGAAAATGTTTAAGCTTTATATCCATAATCTATGTATATGTAAAGCAAGTTTTGTATTTATATTTAAAATTCTGAGGTTTATATATATTAATTTGTAAAATTATTTTTCATACTTGTATTGCAGAATCTGAAATTTATGTACATTGATATGTGAAATACGTTCTTGTACTTGTGTTGAAAGTTCTGAAGTGTATGTACATTGTATGAAATGACATGTTCTACATCCTTTGGTTGAGTCCTAAGAAGGATCTATGGAATGTAAATAAACTCTACTCTACTCTACTCTACTCAGGCAAAATGCAACAAAGAAATGAAGTTTTGCCGTAACCATTCTGCAACAGAAGTCAAACATTCTTATCAAGTATTCTGAATAGTAACGAAACGCAAATGGATTTGTATGACATATTGAAAATAAAAAAATGTCCGTGCATATACACAGTGAGTCAGAAGTATGTTTACAAACTTCGTGTTCCAGGATCAAAAATAACGGAAAATGTTCCTATGAACATGGGGTCGCAAATGTTTCATTTTCGAAATAATAGCCAAAAATAATTTTCAACAGATGCTCAAAAGTTTTCCCTCCATTTTCCACACATACACGAGCACGACGTACACAAGATTGACGGATTCGTTCGTACACGCCAGGGTTTCCTCGAATCATCTGGCACGCATTCTACACACATTCCCATAGGTCGTCATCATTGTTTATGGGTGTTGCACAAACGACGGACTTCAAGTGACCCAATCCATCGCTGGGGGTACTGTTCATTGAGATGATATCTGACGTGATGGGAGAAGTGTGCTGGGGCTCTGTCGTGCATAAACCACATTTGTCTTCTTGTATTCAGTGGCACATCTTCAAAGAGACGTGGCAAGTGTCCTCTTAGACGCGATGGAAGCAAGTGTGGACCAATAAGCATGTCGCCAACAATTCCTGCCCTAACGTTAATTGAAGATCTTTCCCGGTAGCTGGATTCGCTTTGATATAAAGCCAGTTCATTGAAACTTATTTTTGGCTATTATTTCTAAATTTAAACATTTTCGACCCATGTTCATAGGAACATTTTTTTCTTATTTTTGATCCTGGAACACGCACACAAAGTTTGTAAACATACTTCTGACTCAACCTGTATAGACATGTATTCGACAGCTTTGACACACAAATGGCGGCCGTACAAACGACTTAATTTACCGAGTTTTATGGGATGCATTCTGTTGTGTGTTGAGTGTCATGTTGACAGTCCATCTACCACACAAGAAACCAGTCCTATGACAACCCATAAGCTAAATAGCATTTTACTGTTTAATTACATAGGTGAATCTCCAACATATTCTTAGTAATATTTCCATCTTTCAATAAATGCCCCTCCCAGTAACATGTTCATTTATTGTTAACTGCCTGGATTTGAAATGTGACTTTACACCATTGATTGTGAGTAACAATGTAACTCCCTCACCATGTCGCTACAGGTGGATTCTCAACTAAATAGGTTTGACTTGTTAAAGTAGAAGTTAGTTGTGTACAGTATTGTAGTATTGTTTACAACTAAACTTCTACATACCTGGTAGAAGCAAAATGGTATAGTGCTGCATGCATCCCGACTATAACACTAATGGCACTGGTACATGGCAGCTAGCAGGGATGCAATTTCAACAGGTAATTTCCTTTGAAATTGCACATGAAATTTATTTTCCTAGGCTTTCAATAGGCGCAATGTAATGCAAGGGTGGCGATACACCGAGGCATGCTAATTACCTTCAATGCTCCTCATGCCTTAATCTTAATGTATGAGGAGACAGATTGTTTTTCTCGGACAACAAAACGCCAAGGGTGAATTGCGGGACAGTATTGCCTAATATCCTTTAGGTATTATCACATTTGTCTGGGTGGGAAGGGTGAAACTTGGATTCGAATATGAACCACAAAAGGCAAGGTAAGGGCTCTGCTACCAACTCATCCTGCTTTGCAACAGTTTAAAATCCTACATAGGAGAATTGGTGTACATATCTCACTGTGAAATCAAGATAAATTTAAATTTAACAATTTATGAAATGCACACATGGCATAGCAATTCTGTAACGTCTACCAGAGTTTTACCATTGACACTTGAGAAAGGCACAAGTAACACCAGAGCTGTCTGAGGTCAATGATCTTAGCATGAGTAAGATGTCTGACACCGGTGATGAATTCACTACAGAGGAATCCAAGCTGCTGTTGCGTGTTCCTTTGAGATCACTTGGTGACAAAACACTTACCATGTTTACTCAGAATTTGTGAACAACTACTGATATCACACACATTTTACAGAATGCAGGTATCAGCACATCAAGAGCCTCCCTTGTTTCATGATGTTTCTCATGACAGAGTGACATGATTTATTAAACTTTTGTTCAACACATAACAGGTATTGGTAAACAACTGGGAGTGTGGGCAGTTCTACTAGTCATTAAAAACACATATGAGTCATGTCCTTGAATGCACAAAAGTTCGTGCCATTCCGAAATGAAACCCAAGGTGCGACCAAGACTTCTACTGTAATTATTATGAACTGCTCGTAACAGTAGCTCACACACCAAGTAGTGTGCTGATGAATATACAATTACTGTAATCACTTAGGAAGGTACTGTTAAAACAACATAAAATGTTGAACAAGAGCACTAATGTAAGATTTAAGGTTTTCAAGTTGGTGAGGCTGTTTTCTGGGTTTTTGCACCGTGTAGTCAGTCCGGTACCGATGTTGTAGAGGTCCTTGCTGCAGCGCAACAACCAGAAGACAGCCAACTTCAATAGCATTAATACCACGCTCCTCTTACCAGTTCACCATAAACTGTAACTAAGCATCCACAAACTAAATGACCTCTGGCAAATACTTTTTACCTTGAATCTTGTTTATCTCTAAAGTATTGACATAATTCTTAACAACACCCTTCTGCTCTTCATTACTTGCACTGCTTACATTTTCTGTATGATTAGTTTTATTTTCTCCAGCTGCAACTTCTCCTGATCCCAAAAATTTATCCCACTTCTGTAATCGCTGCTGGACTTCAACATCTGTTTCAGCAATCCTAAAATAAACAATAAGTGGACAATGACGCAGATACTGTAATAATTGAGACATATTATTTCAATGGTCCAACAGGCATCTGAATACTGTCCATAATAAATATTTTGGCTCTTATGTATTACTAGAGTGAAGTTCTGTTATATCACTGCTGAATGCGTTAACTTTTAACTCCACATTCTTGGAACTACACACATTTAAATGTAATCCAAGTCTCATTTAGACTCATTTTATTTATTTCTGTCAAGATCTCCCTATTACAATTTTCACAACTGCTGTGTAATTCTATTTTACTGTTCATGTTTTGTAATGGATCACACTTTCTGAATTTGTGGTTCATGTACTCATATTATCCTATTCTTTATTACATGCCAGTAACCATATTCTATTTCCACGCTCAATTTCTCCTTCCTACAGTCAAGAATGCTGAAGAACCATGTGTCGCCTCTTCAGTCAATTGCCTCTATGTAATATCACACAGTCAAAACCCAATGTTCACTTCACGCTCCTTCTGGCCTTAAAATGTTACTTTAGTATTCACTTGTTACTGTCCACTTGAGGATGCAATTTAGCATACTTGTGTGGATAGCAGTATAGCTCCTACTCATTACTGACCTCAGCACTGACCTGGTCACCATCACCCCCTGGCTGCACTTTATGTCCCCCTTTTCAGAGAAAGAAATACCAGTACCCACTGGATATGAGACTGGGTGAATACAAGAGCTGAACTGAAAACATATGCTAAATGGACCCTGCTGAGGATCGAACCCATTATTCAGTCGATAGTCAGACAGTACTTTCAATAGGCTACCCCAGCTCACTAATTCAGCATGTTCTCAGAATCCTATTATAAAGCAAAATAGAAAATACTAAAAATGCTTGTGTACTGTTACTAGTCTATAAAATTAAATGCAAATGTTGACAAATCCTCTTTAAAGGAGGTTCAAAATCACCATAAATCAGACATAATTAAACAAAAAATTAACTTAATTAACTAAATTAAATTCTGCAATGCAGAAAAAATGTACCCACACATCATGTAAATGTCAGACTGTAGAGCTAGGGAAGAAGAAGAAGTCAGACATTAAAAGGAAAACAAAACTAATGTAAATAATACACATATTACATTCATCTTTGTTCCAAGCTGTTGGCAAGCTTCTCTGCAAAATCCACTGCAGTTTTTATATTCTGTGAACCAAGCTTGTTATTCAAATCGTCCTTTTCCTTCTGATATTCATATGATTTCTGAATCACGGTCACCACAATGAGATATAACACGTAATGAATGTAACTCAATTCCTGATCACCAGAACGCCTACATTATTTTTCTGTGTCAAGCAACTTTTTGGCTGAATTACAAAGCCTACAAAATGAAGAGTTAAAATCATTTCACATACTAATCCTTCTATTTCTAACGTTAAAACCCATAATGTATATAACATAAAATTACTGACATCATTGCTTTTTTCCCTTTGATAAATTCATCAAATTTTTTATATCTTAATTGCGTCATGCTTGTGTTCTTCAATACAATAATTTATTCACCGTCTTTACACAAGCTTAAAAATTGTTAAAATCACTTAAAATTATAACATTTCTTCATTTGATACTGTTATACTGTTATAATTTTAAGTGATTTTAACAATTTTTAAGCTTGTGTAAAGACGGTGAATAAATTATTGTAAATTCATCAAAGTTGTGCAAAACTTCCAAATCTGAAATTGTTTTGCCAATGTATAAAGGTTGCAGCTTTGTTTTTGAAATGTTCAATTTTTTATAATTAAGGAACTATTTATTCTTTTGAGTTTCTCTTTTGTAAGTTTGCAAACACAATTGGCACCAAACTTGTTACGGTAACATGTATAAATTACATCAGAATTGTCTAAAAAAACATTAAATTGTTAGTATTATATAACGAAGTCACTCGTGCACACCACTCAACTATCCATTTAACACGGAAATAGCCTTTTCTTCGACTTCTCACATCCGACATCTTGAATAACTCTCTCTTCCACTTAGTTACCAACATCCTTACATGAAATATTACTAATCTGCAATTCCACTTCTGCCAACTATCAGTTATTAGTGTCACGGTTGGTTGCTACATTAGCTCAGCTGATTAAAAGACCTGCTATTTCTTACACACACACACACACACACACAATTTTGAATAATCCACAATATAAACTGAAATTTATGAGAACTGCAGTTTGAATACTACTTAGGCCACAAACGAAATTACATTTTATTACTAATCCAGTTATCAAATTTAAAGCAGAATCAACGAACTATGGAAAGGACATGCAAAAAGAATGGACAAAATGGAAAAATAATTGGAGATGGTATCATTAGTTAAACTATGTAGGAAATAAAGGAATGTTTACTTAATGAGTGATTAATTAGATGAGAATGAGTTGTCACAATTTTATTTGTTATTTCGTCGCATGCTGATGATTTTTTTAAGGAATTATATTTCCATTTAACTTCAGATTCAGTTGTTGGAATCATTTTTAAACCAAGGAATTCATTGGAAATAAATGTTAAAAATGAAATCACATCTTCTTTTCCTAATTCATGTTAACTTATCTTTCTGCTATTGTTAGAAAGAAACTACTGAAGGCATCAGCATCTTTTCTGGACCCTTATAACATTTTATTGTTTATAAAAAGAGGGCATCTGTTCAGTTAAATGTATTTGTTGTTTCCTACTTTACCAAGTTACATGTTGTTTTTATTTTATGATTATATCTTGCTCGAAGTTTACTATAAAACTTTTCCCCCTTTTTGTAACTTTATTAAGGATTTTACAATGGTTATTATTGGATCATTAGTGTTCCTGTTGTAGATATAAAAGCCTCATTTTACATTTGTAAGATATTTCTATTATGTAATCCAGTTCATTATCTTGTGCGTACTTTAATATTTAACCAGAAAACTGGCTACAAATACTGCAGAAAAGTATACGTAGATCAGTGAGATTTCAGGTTCTCATGGTGGTAACATGAAATGGCCATCTCTAGGTTGTTGTACCATTCTACCAGACTACACAGTGCAATAACCCAGAATACAGCCCTCTTTACAACAAAATGAATTAAACTTATTCTTGCTATAACTGTCTTTTTTGAACAGTTTTCCAAGTTTAGTTTTTTAGTAGAATTTGAAACTGAATGGCTGTCATTATTTTTACAGTTCTCTGTTCCAAATGTACTATAGTAGTTGATGAATTTATTAAGGTAAATGTAGATGAGCTTAGTTTTATATTATCCACAAAAATATTGTCACCTTGAATTCTTGACAATTATTCAATCAAGAAATTTACAATGGACTGCCTATTTCTTCATCATCAATTTTAATGTTTATATGTATTCCAAATGGTCTTCCAGGGAGGATTTCAAAACAGAATGTATTCATTTACTGTTTCCACCATGCATACTCAAAGTGAATATAAAGTATGTTGTATCATTATTACTGCTGATTCCAAATGAAAGAATTACATTTCAGCATATTTAATCATTTAATTTTTGCCTCATATAATAAATGAGAAACCATCACACTAAATCTGAGATTACTTGACAAGACAGTGTGTGAATATTCAATTACTTCCACCAAACATTTTGTTAGATGACAGGTACATACAGTTTGGATCTTGATCATTGCAATGATAAAAAACAAAAAAACTGTTTTGACTTCACTCAGTCCCTCCAAGTACTCTTGAATTACAACTTCCTCCCCTCCAGCCCTCACATGATTTGGGAATTAGCCGAAACAAGAGGGGCAGAAACTTTCTGCTGCTTAGGAACACTCATGCATACACACATAGAAAAACTATATATAAACATTTTGTATATGCAGGCCTATAATGTTAAATCACATTACTGTGCGAAGGTATGCTGTTCCGTCATTCAAACCATACACAATTTAACAAAACAACAAAAACATTACTGTGGTTGTAATAACTTTAGTTTTATAAAATTAACAATGACATGAAATCAAAACTGTTTGAAAGCTTGTAAAATAAACTCAGCTGTATGGAGAAATACTGCAATTATCTGTTTTTAAGTGAAAGGTGTTGATGGCAAGAATACAATCTACCTTACTGGAAAGGGGCAAATTCTCCCAAACCAAGGACTCAAATCTAGAAGGAATTTCCTTGCCAGAACCTCGCCACTCCAGGGGAACTAGAAAGATGAAAGAACCAAGCTATGGAAAATAAGAAGTGAAATAGACTGGCCCACCTGGAAAACTTTGAACAGACTCCGTACCTATACTGGCAGATGTGCGGCAAACCTAATGAGGTGGGGTTATCCTTGTGTGAGGGACCAGTGTTCCTGTGGTCACCTCCTGGCTTCCTCCATCTTAGATTCTCCCTGCACAAGCGAAGATTTGGCTACATGTACAGACACTGCCATTCTTCATGCCTGATATTGGATTCAAATATAGTTTTGTATATGTTGTAAATTTACTTTCATATTTATTCTACATTAAATTTTATCCCACCTCCTCTTTTTATCTCAATGGTATTAATATTATTCTATTTAATGATTTCTACTTTGAACGGTGTATTCGGATACAAAATAAATAAATAAAACTGGAAATTGAATCTGTGAGTACAGGGAACATCCAATCATTTTTAAGTAATTACTATCACAAACACAGTATAGCATCCACACTGAGGAACAGAGGGTAAAAAGACATTAGAATAGCTAAATCCAATCTTTCCTAACAGTTTCCATAATACATGTAATTTTCTGTATCTCTAAAAGTGTTTGAGAATATTATCTATGTCAGGCACTGCCTAAACTGATCAAATAATTTAATCCCTGAAGTCATATTCTCTATGAAATAGTAATGTATCTTCTCACTCTAACAACAATATGTCAGTGTGTAGGTCTGGTGGTGTAACTTGTTCATAGGTGCACGCACAGCCAACTTTATGCTCTGAGGGGAAAGACCTCCGAGCACCACTTGCATAAAAATTAATCTAATCGACATGACGACGAGGTAAGGCATCATGGCTTCCTTCTGTCCATAGCCTGTCCTAATTCAGAGCTCAAATAGCTCTCTCTACTCATTCGCTGGACCACACCAGACCAATATACGACAGCTTCGGATGATTAAAATTGTATGACTGCACTGTAAGTCTTACCTCCAGGACCTGTGGTGGCCAGGAAGTTTTAACTTTCTTACCATTAGCATGTTTTATGTTCTTATGAACATCATTCTGACTTCCTGTTTCAAAGAAATCTTTGTTTGAATGATTCAGATCAATGTACTATACCTCTTCTGACATTATGGTACTAGAACAAAGAAATGATTTATTTCAAGTGCTCTGATCAACCAACAAAATTATCAAACCTGTGAATCTATGAGAGTCCTTAAAGAGCCTCTAAAGCTTGAAATGTTGAATAAAAAATATGGGAAACCTAATATACCTTAGGAGCTTTGACAGTAAGGATCAGAGAAAGTGTACAAGCCCATACATAGGAACTGGTTTATTGTACAATACAAACTTCTATAACCACTTACAATTTATGGCTACTGATCGTTTCCTTCTGTAGACTGAATGTGCTGATTGACTCCCATTAATGTTTTCCCAAAATTAACACAAAACAGATCTATCATGTATTTTACAACTTTCGAGGAGTAGCAATTCAAACATGAAGAGCAACAACCTAATTGTCAGCCAATCAGGTATAAGACAAACTGAAATGGGGTTCTTTAGCACAAATTTTGGTGTTAGGATTCTGCTGCAAGTGCAGTTCCCACATCACCTCACACAAAGGAAAGAATTGAGTAAACCTTAGCCAAACGTGACAACAGTTTGGTCAGGGTGTGAGAATGCTGAGCATGTAAGCACTGCCTGGGGTGTGGCTTCTACATCCTGTTCTGAAATAAATGTGACTCCTTGGGGCAAAAAACAAATGCCTAACATGTGACTAACAGGAATGTGTCTTCCCCCTAATTCCTAATTTTTCAACCAAATGAAACTATACAATATCTGGATAGCATTTACCATACAAAATCATGATACATCTTAGTACTACAAAGTCAGACAGTCTGATTTTTGTATCACACTCTCTTTCACACAACCAAGATACAACACTGTGTTGTAAGTTGATACATCACAGTCTTTTCTATTTATCTCTTGTTGGCTTACGGGTTTTCACACCACGCCAGAGGCCATGTAACATCTTCTTGGCTTACGGGGATTTACACCACGCCAGAGGCCATGCACACTCATTCAGAAGCATTCTCTTGGGTTTCAGTAGCGAAATAGTAAACCAATGGAATAATTTCAGATTTAGATAAAGTTACAATGTTAATACATCTCCAAAACTCTAATTACGGCCAACATTCTGCTTGCCCTGACAGCTCCTGGTCAACATTCTCACTAATGTGAACACACTTTTCCTTTGTCATAAACAACTTCCTACATTAGCACACTTTTTTAAATGGCATTGATTTAAATGTGTGGCTAAGTGACAAATGAAATTAGTATAAGCAGAGTGATCAAAAAGTCAAGCAACCTGTTCCTGACATATGGTCTAAAAATAAAAATAAAATTACATTGAAATCAGAAAACAAAAACACTTATATTGTGTGTCAGAAATGTCCACTGTGCTCAGCAATTCACGCATTCATTCTTTAAAACATGTCTGAAAAAGCCAGTGAGGTGCAACTTTGCTATAGAATCGGTTCATGAGACAACATTCTCGATTTGTTTGGCACAGGAGAATCAGAAAATGTATCATTCTGGAGAGTTAAGTTCAAGCGAGATGCCATATGGTGTTTGATGACAAACACTCGTTACACTTATGAAAAAGATATCTTTGCACCTACACAACAGACCAGCTTACATGATGTGACCTCAGTGGGTTTTCTTGCGTGAATTTTTGATCACGTGGCATAAGAAGTAAAAAACTGAACTGAACATAAAATTACACATGAATTACTCTTTACATCTCACTCTCAGTTTCTGCTGAAACACAAAGTTCAAACACACCAGGTAATAGTTTCGTCACCAAAGAAACACTCAATCTTAGTGTGACTTAAAGAGTCTCCTTTGTTCCAAACAGTTTTGTTCTGCAAGGCTGAGGCAAGAAATATGAATGACCCACAAAAAGCTGGTTCTGTTCCATCTTGGCTTACAGCAGTTCCTGCTTCTTCATCTCAGGTGAGTGCTTGGCTCGTCGAAGCTGACTTCCGCTGATGCCGTTACCTCTCCATCTAGTCTGCTTAAACACTGATTCCCTTTACACTTATACACTCAATTGTAACACAGTTCGGTAACTGGTACAGTACACATTAAAACGAAGGCCAATCAGCAATGGAAACTTTTATCCAGAACTTGATGGTTTAAGGCTTTCAGTTTCATTTGTAAATCCTCAACACCGACATCTTTAAATTGAAATTCACTAAAATTCATAAAGCTTTCACCAAATTAATTAGTGATAATGAACTGCTTAGTGTATAAAATTCCTCTTTTGAAAGTGACCGATGCCTGATACTGACTGTAGGGTAAATTTGTGATAATTTTGCCCTCACTAGATGGCAAAGTACTCATTGTGATAACAGTTGTGCAGTGAGTTTGTCAAGGCAAATACATTAATTTCTACAGTCAATATTCTGCCAGTGTTCTGGTAGACTATGTGGGATTTGAGGTTTTCAGGGCAGTGAGTCTGAAGATTGCTGCCTTCTGGGTTGTCTGGTAGATGTCCACCAACGTTTCAGAGGTCCATGCTGCCTTCATCATCAGGGCAATGAATGAGCCATGTGAGAGGAAAGCGCTAGATTTATAGGAACAGGACATTAAAAGGAATAGCTAAATCCTAACCAGTGTCAGAATCAGGCAGGGGGTGGCAACCAATAGGAGGGCTTGGGCAAGTTGTAGAGTGCGCGAGAGATGGAGAGAGAGGTCCGAAGGACAACCCTTTTGAGGGCCTCAAGGAGTCCATCTTGTGGTACACACGGGAGTTGGGTGGTCAAGATGCGGAGGGAAGCAGGAGAGTGGAAGGGAGTACTGGCCGGGGACGGATTTCGCCGGAAAAGGGCAGAATATTGGTGGGTGGGATAAGCAATGCTCTCTGGGATGCTTCCAGAGCCTTAGGAGGGAGTGAATGAGGGGCTTCCATCACCGGCTCAGGCAAAGTTCATCCTCCCTGTTGAAGTTGTTGGGATGCAATTCAATTTTGACGGCCTCCCTGACCAGCCAATCCATGTATCCAGATCTTGAAGACAGGATACAGATGTCCTGGAGTTGGATGCAGTGGCATGGACTGTCTCTTTTTCTGTGTCAGTTGAAGGTGTTTTGTACACACGTCAGAATGATACGCGAGTAGGTGCAATAGCTTCCACGACAGAAGCCTTAGATTTAAAAGCAGTTTTCTTAGCTTCCACAAGATTATGATCCGTTGTTTTTTGGACTATGGCATATAAAGACCCATACACTGCTCATAGTATGTAGGAAGCAGTATGACTGATGAAAAATGAAGGCTGGCCACCTTACAAAAGAAAGTCATATGATACACCATGTTGCACTCTAAAAGACTACTTACAAAAAGCATCCGGACGATCCTGCAAGTTTGAACCTGGAAAAGACTGAAAAACCATTTCTAATCCTTCGAAAGTATGAAGTGGAAGCATAAGGCTGTCGGACTAACCATCAATCAAGTCAGATGGGCAGCCTACAATGTTATTGAAGCTGAAGGGATAAACTATCCATTTATTTATGAAAGTCAATGGCTGGTTGGTATTGGTGGTTGAAGAGTTGAATAAAACCCCAGTCAACACTGAACATGTGCTGCCTGTGAGTAAAAAACAGTGCGAACTGTCTGCAAACAATCCATCTGCAGAAATATTTTCTCGAACCAGGCCCACACCAGCAACAATCAATCTCACCCCCCCACCCCCCCAAGGTTCATGTGGTGGATTGTATTTGGACAACAATAAGAAGAAGAATGCTGTCAAATGGATTCAGTGATAGTGGTGGATCAATTTCACTTCATGTGTGATGGGTGCGAGGACTCAGGAGACTGAATAATTACGGCACGTCCACAAATGTGGTGGCAAAGTCGATTTTGAAATTGCGCTAAACTAAACGACAATACGGGGTTACAGGCCAATCTCTTTTTGTACACCAGGCCACGTTTCTTCACAAGTTTTGCATTCACTACCAAGACTCCTCAAGAATGCAATTGAAACTTGTACCAAAGAATTTACGTAATGACACAGACGTACACAAACATCACCAGGTTTCTTGATTTTAAATTTTAAAACTTGTTTTAATTTTATTAATTAAAACAACTAAATTCTGCTATCAGCATAAATAAGTTGATGTAAAATTATCACTCTTTATCTGACTCTAAAGCCAAAAGAATATTAATAAATTTGAGGAGATTGTCGATAAGTATTATCATAAAAAGTAACCTGAACTTATATTTAAGGTTCTTCCAGCAGTGAGTCCAATGATGGCTGTCTTCTGAGTTGCAGCACCGTGTAGTCTGGTAGAAGTTTCCTAGTGTTTCAGAGGTCCTTGCTGCCTCCATCACCACGGTGACGAGTTACATGGTGCTAAACTCAGAAGACAGCCATCTTATAACTTGAAATTACCCAATGATTCCTCAGGCCTCCGTAACAGGCCATAGTGCAGCGAATAAGACTTTCAACTGCAACTAACTTTTCAGAATGCCTGTACTTGAAACTGTTGCTATAGCAGTCTGTACTCTCAAGACACTTCCTCAGCAACTCTTTGCAAGTTTCTTTATTCCTCTGAAACAGAAAACATCCAGAAATGTTGGCTGGTGACCACTGCGCCCCCAGACCTTCACGATCGCAAAGTTCCATGGCTACTCAACTTCTTCTCAGAAACAGCGCTGCTGGGAGGCTGAAACAAGAACAAAACCTGCGGGACACGAGGCTTATGCCTCACCGCTGCATTTGCTTATGTTAGTGTGATCTAAGAAAATTTAATGTCTGTTTGTGGTAACTACAAAATAAGGAACCAGTGCGATTAACAATATCGACAAAGTAGGAATCAGTCCTATGGTTTTGGTGAGTTGCACGCGAACGTGCATCAACAGCCTCTGAAGAATGCACTAAACGCATTAAACCGAACCCTCAACGACGAACCTCGCAATGAACACATGCCTGCAAGGGGAGTGTCAGCGATAGGCAAAGGGACAATTCATTAAACGCAGTTCAAGGAAATACATCAAAGTCAATCAAGACAGGCGAAGATACCTTAACAGCCTCGGCCGGCTTTACCCCACGGAAAAAACCCCGGTACCCATTGTAGACATTACTGCAAGGGGAGAGTCAGAGATAGAAAATACATCAAAGTCAATCAAGACACGCGAACATGCATTAACAGCCTCGGCCGGCTTTACCCCCGGGAAAGGACCCCGGTACCCATTGTAGACATTCCTGCAAGGGGAGAGTCAGAGATAGGAAATACATCAAAGTCAATCAAGACACGCGAACATGCATTAACAGCCTCAGCCGGCTTTACCCCCGGGAAAGGACCCCGGTACCCACTGTAGACATTCCTGCAAGGGGACAGTCAGAGATAGGAAATACATCAAAGTCAATCAAGACACGCGAACATGCATTAACAGCCTCGGCCGGCTTTACCCCTGGGAAAGGAACCCGGTACCCTATGTAGACATTCCTGCAAGGGGAGAGTCAGAGACAGGAAATACATCAAAGTCAATCAAGACACGCGAACATGCATTAACAGCCTCGAACGGCTTTACCCCCGGGAAAGGACCCCGGTACCCATTGTAGACATTCCTGCAAGGGGAGAGTCAGAGATAGGAAATACATCAAAGTCAATCAAGACACGCGAACATGCATTAACAGCCTCAGCAGGCTTTACCCCTGGGAAAGGAACCCGGTACCCATTGTAGACATTCCTGCAAGGGGAGAGTCAGAGACAGGAAATACATCAAAGTCAATCAAGACACGCGAACATGCATTAACAGCCTCGGCCGGCTTTACCCCCGGGAAAGGACCCCGGTACCCATTGTAGACATTCCTGCAAGGGGAGAGTCAGAGATAGGAAATACATCAGAGTCAATCAAGACACGCGAACATGCATTAACAGCCTCGGCCATCTCCATCTTACGAAGGAGGACTTGCTGACCAAGTCCCATACACCTACACCTGTGTTGTAATAAAACAACAAGAGGCAGAATATTTGAAGCTTCAAGAAACAATTAACACATTCCTGCAAGGGGAGAGTCAGAGATAGGAAATACATCAAAGTCAATCAAGACACGCGAACATGCATTAACAGCCTCAGCAGGCTTTACCCCTGGGAAAGGAACCCGGTACCCATTGTAGACATTCCTGCAAGGGGAGAGTCAGAGACAGGAAATACATCAAAGTCAATCAAGACACGCGAACATGCATTAACAGCCTCGGCCGGCTTTACCCCCGGGAAAGGACCCCGGTACCCATTGTAGACATTCCTGCAAGGGGAGAGTCAGAGATAGGAAATACATCAGAGTCAATCAAGACACGCGAACATGCATTAACAGCCTCGGCCATCTCCATCTTACGAAGGAGGACTTGCTGACCAAGTCCCATACACCTACACCTGTGTTGTAATAAAACAACAAGAGGCAGAATATTTGAAGCTTCAAGAAACAATTAACACATTCCTCCAAGGGGGGAGTCAGAGACAGGAAATACATCAAAGTGAATCAAGACACGCGAACATGCATTAACAGCCTCGGCCATCTCCATCTTACGAAGGAGGACTTGCTGACCAAGTCCCATACACTTACACCTGTGTTGTAATAAAACAACAAGAGGCAGAATATTTGAAGCTTCAAGAAACAATTAACACATTCCTGCAAGGGGAGTGTCAGAGATAGGAAATACCTCAAAGTCAATCAAGACACGCGAACATGCATTAACAGCCTCGGCCATCTCCATCTTACGAAGGAGGACTTGCTGACCAAGTCCCATACACCTACACCTGTGTTGTAATAAAACAACAAGAGGCAGAATATTTGAAGCTTCAAGAAACAATTAACACATTCCTCCAAGGGGGGAGTCAGAGACAGGAAATACATCAAAGTGAATCAAGACACGCGAACATGCATTAACAGCCTCGGCCATCTCCATCTTACGAAGGAGGACTTGCTGACCAAGTCCCATACACCTACACCTGTGTTGTAATAAAACAACAAGAGGCAGAATATTTGAAGCTTCAAGAAACAATTAACACATTCCTCCAAGGGGGGAGTCAGAGACAGGAAATACATCAAAGTGAATCAAGACACGCGAACATGCATTAACAGCCTCGGCCGGCTTTACCCCCGGGAAAGGAACCCGGTACCCATTGTAGACATTCCTGCAAGGGGAGAGTCAGAGATAGGAAATACATCAAAGTCAATCAACACACGCGAACATGCATTAACAGCCTCGGCAGGCTTTACCCCCGGGAAAGGAACCCGGTACCCATTGTAGACATTCCTGCAAGGGGAGAGTCAGAGATAGGAAATACATCAAAGTCAATCAAGACACGCGAACATGCATTAACAGCCTCGGCAGGCTTTACCACCGGGAAAGGAACCCGGTACCCATTGTAGACATTCCTGCAAGGGGAGAGTCAGAGATAGGAAATACACCAAAGTCAATCAAGACACGCGAACATGCATTAAGAGCCTCGGCCGGCTTTACCACCGGGAAAGGAACCCGGTACCCATTGTAGACATTCCTGCCAGGGGAGAGTCAGAGATAGGAAATACATCAAAGTCAATCAAGACACGCGAACATGCATTAAGAGCCTCGGCCGGCTTTATCCCCGGGAAAGGAACCCGGTACCCATTGCAGACATTCCTGCAAGGGGAGAGTCAGAGACAGGAAATACATCAAAGTCAATCAAGACACGCGAACATGCATTAAGAGCCTCGGTCGGCTTTATCCCCGGGAAAGGAACCCGGTACCCATTGCAGACATTCCTGCAAGGGGAGAGTCAGAGACAGGAAATACATCAAAGTCAATCAAGACACGCGAACATGCATTAAGAGCCTCTGAAAAACGCACTGCACGCGCATAGAGGAATATTACAGCCACAATTAATTTCACCAGTACAATTATCTGAACCTGATTAACCAATAAACAACTTGTCAATAATAACTTTCAGTTTTGGCTTCTTGTTCTGAAGATCCATACCTCACGCACCTGCAGTTGTAGTCCGATTTTCGCGATTGTTCTGTCTTCGTACCATCCGAGTCGACCTTCTCTCGTTTTTTCTGCGACAGTCTTCGTTTGCGAGGCGGTCAGCTTGTCTTTGACCGGGGTTCGATCCCCGACTGGGGCAGAGGATTTTTCCTGTAGGCTCTGCGTCCAGACCTGCTCTGGGGCCCACCCAGCCTCTTATTCAATGGGTACCGGGTTCCTTTCTCGGGGGCAAAGCCGGCCGGGGGTGATGCTGACCACTCACCCCCATCTAGTGCCGAGGTCAAGGAAGGGAGGAGCTAGACCTCCTCTCACCCCAAGCGCCTACCTTTCGCATAGCGGGACAAACTTAACTTTACTTTACTTGTGCTGAAAGAAATATTCTCTATAAATCATTGAGTAGTAATGATGAACACAACTTTGGACATCTTGGAGATACAATTACCTGAACCTTATTAACGAATAAACAACTTGTGAAAAAGCAATCTAGCTGATACATCTTTTGCTTCTTGAGATGACCGTCCATACCCCACAGCTGTGAACATACAGCATCACCTATCGGTATTCCTAACCACACATTCACACACATAGCACTCATCGTATACCCAGTGGGTGCTAAGCCTCATCTAACCTGTTTCCTGATGGTTCAAGTGCTCGTCCTCATCCTGTTTTCTCACAACAAAGTATTGCTTGAACTTGCGTTCGAGGGCGAGTTTTCCTTCAATAGTTGGTGGCGGCCAACCTTGAGAGTAATCAAGCGATGTTCGCAAATCATGTGCACTCTTTCCCCAATAGGACAAACGGGTCGACTGCTAAGGTCACATTCACTCGACCTGAGGAGGAATTTGTACTGACAGACAAAAGGAGACAATATTATACCCGTCATTGCAACCTCGAGTGAGTAAGCAAGATCTTCCATTCAGTTGCAGACTGTGAAGTAAGACTTTCCTTAAATTCAACGATTCTGGAATACCAGAACTGAATTGCAAGACATTGAGGACGTTTGGGTGTATGTAGCACCTCCATACGCCGAACGCATCACAGTTACTTGTCCAGAGCCCGATCCTGCAGACGTAACCACTAACGGGTTAGGCAAAGTTACATTCCTGAAACCTTGTTCAGGGTACGGACATCAAGTTTTAATTCAGGCACATTCCATCCGAGAAGTAAATCGCACTAATAAAGACGTAATACTTGGAATATGTCTCTTGTGTGAGGAAACTGGATAACATTAAGCTAGATACACCGATCAAAACTATTATAACACATTCCGTGCCCCAGGCTTGTCGGTTCTACATCTAAGTGTGCCGCCACTGGCCTGCCTGGTGTTGCTCTTTCGTGAAAATTGGAACGTCTGCTGCTACCATGGCAACAGGCACAATTGGCACGTGCTGATGCAGTCCACCACGACTTCTTCCCCGGTACAATCGAGTCTTAAGCCATACACGGCTCAACAGTGCGATGACTAAGCTACGTCTTCAGCGCCGTCAGAACCTCAAATGTCACCAATAAATCTGATTTCTTTATTCACTGTCTACATGGAATTGTACACAAGAGTGACCCCAAAACGCACATTTCAACGGAGCCTCGCTACCCGGTCCGCGACTTAAATACAGCGTCACAGGCTTTTTATATTCCAATACGTTTTAATTAGGAATTTATTTGGCGAGTTCGAGGGAGTGTGTTGTTTCCACGCAAATATGAAGAATATTATGCTCCAGGAATAAATGCTTTTATAGAAAGTGGGAACCTAGAATGACTATTCATCGACACGTAACGTATGAGAAGCTGAAATATTAGTAACAATTGACACCACTTTCCGATTCAGGGGCAAAGACCATTGGTCGTTGCGCAACCGAGAAACACACCGGACGTTGTAACATTTCTCAACAAAGTGCTTCAGCGCCATCGAACCCAGGACCTAGTTTCGACAACCGAAGCCACCGCTCCAATCAAGAGACAGGACACGCTCAGCAACCAAAGGCGTACAGAGGCACCACAGCCTCGGTCGACTGGTCACTCCCAACGATAAAATGAAATCAAGAGAGAGACAATGAATGCAATTCTTATGGTCCTTCAATTGAACTCACATCTGCATTCATGGATGATACAACGCGCAGACAAGTTTCGTGGGCTCACTTCTTCATAAGTCTATACGCCCACTTTGAAGAAACAATAATACATAAATAAACTCATCGCCATGCAAACTTTTGCCTGTGACGCGGACTAGATCATGCTCGCTCGTGATAATCTTGAATTTCGTAATTTTGCTTTTGTGTCGGCTTCGGGTTGTAATGGCGACTGAGAACATTACTCATGCGCCACAAGTGGTCCAGGTGATTTTTGCCAGAGAAATTACTTCATATCGAAGAATGTGCCTGAAACTCTGGTAGAGGTGGGAGAGTCGTATTTATGCAGAAGGTTAGTTCATTTCTTCTAGCGGCTTTGTCATTACGCGTGAATCGAGTGAAGTTATTTACTTCTCAGAATGGCACGTGTAAAATACCCACAATATTAATGCATAAACGTACTCAATTTCCCTTGCCCAAGTCACATACATTCGAATATGCAGTCAATTTCTAGCGTTCTTCTTCCAATCACCGCCCGCACAACATTCGCAAACAACTCAACACAACACAACCTCAAATTGCAAAAAACGAATATGAACGTACGTTGCAGCGTCTTAAAGGATAACCGAATGACAACAGGAAAACCATAACGATCCACACTGCAATGAATATTCTGATTTAATACCTGGGTCCAAGAGTTATGAAGGGAACTGACCCTCAAAACACAAAGAAACTAAAACAAGGCGGGGTCCTGCGCAAGCGCAAGACATCGTCACTTGCCAGCAGTCACAAGTTTCGTGCAAGCAAGCCGCTCTCTCTCTCTCTCTAACCGAATTGCTCATGACTGAGCATCCTGACCCCACATGCGTTGCTTCAATAGGCCGTGTTCAATACACTCTCAATAAAGTATCACCACGGTACATAACACAGGAAAGCCGATTTCACTGCACTACACATCACTAGAAAATTATCAGGTCAAGACTTCCGATACACCTGGTGGTTTACTTTCATAATTTTACAGGTTCCCTGTGCTGAAAGAAATATTCTCTGTACATCAGAGAGAAGTAATGATGAACACTTACCCTTTAGACGGGCCGCTGGCACACGCAGCTGGATCTTCCTGCAAGCCAGACAGCTGATCCTGAACAACATGCTTTACTCTCTTTCTTGATGGACCAGGTTCCATTGCTGTGAACATACAGCATGTATAAAGAAAATACAAGCAGTTTTCATCTAGGATTTGACATGGGCAATGGAATTTGTAATAGTGAATTGATAAGGACACGGTAGTGTTTGAGAATAATATTACGTTAGATCCCAAAACTGCACAGAAGTCTTCTTTTTTCTGACATTCTCAATACAACAAAGTTAAAAAAATAAATCAGTAATCTAAATGTAGGAATGAAACTGTATGAACCATATGTTCCCCTCAACAGAAATCTTCAGTAAAAGGCAAAAGATTTATGCGAATATCAAGGGAAACCTGAGTTTTTAAATAAGCTAAATAATGTAGAACAAAAAATTAGATAAAACCCCAAGCATTTGGGAAATGTGTGATTATTGACGTTGAAAGAAATACGAGTATAATGAAATAACAGTATGTAACGACGCCATGCTGCAGAATTCCGCCCCAAAACATGTAATGACACACACCCTACCACTTACAATCTGGTACCTTGAAACAGTGGGGTGCTTCCTCAAGTATAAACTTTAACCTTTTGCAGCTGAAACTCGTGCAAATAATATTTAAAAATCAACTTTCTTTTTCTAACAAAAAACAGCCTAATCAACTGGTGAATGCTCTTTAGCAAAATTATCAATGCTGATCAGCCTGCAAACTAGTATACCAATTCATCAATGAAGATGAACATGACAAAAATTTAAACCAATGGCAATGGTATATCACCTACGATAGATGTGACAGACATTAAGAGTGTCCCAAGTTACATCTGTCATTTCCATACGGTTATCTCTGCACGAATATCATAAAATGTAAATGTTGTGCATTGAGGGAATTTCTATAAAAGCCCATATTATATTGGACCAAATTGTATCCTTGTATTTAAATACGTGCTCAAAAGCTGTCATTACAATAAAAAAGTCATTCAAATTCTGAATGAAAGTTCTGTAACAAGTGAATAATATGGGCATGTGAATTCTTGCAAAGCAGAAGCAATCTCCTGACCAGCACATCAACATCCAGTCACAATCATTGCAAGATTTCAACACTGGTATAGTGAAGATAGTTTCAACAAATGTTCTCAAACAAAATGAACAACAGCAAGACCAGCAACGAACATTCACATAAAAGACACACTGCACCTTAAATTCATGGGCAAGGTCTGTGTTGGAAAAGCTGGCAAACAAATCAAAAGAAAACACAAGATACACACACAGATTTCAAACTCGACGTAACATTTGGGTTGTGGGGCTTCCATAAAAATAAATCTGTAACAGGCACAGTATCTTCACTCTCAGTCTGAAGCCATTTTTCAGTTCACTGTCAATCTTTTCAAAACTTCTCATAGCACGCACCATGACATGAACTTTTGATTTCCTCATTTCTTACTAACTCTGGAGAAAGTTTCCCCATAATCAAACCAGTGTTACTGGACTCCCAGAAAACTATGCCCAAAATACGCCATCAGTAGGTCAGCCTGGTATATGGTGTTCTTTCAAGGATGGAATCACTCAATCCCTATCACATACTTTTATTATAAATTCTGTTGCCCATTTTCTGTTCTCAAATTTCCTAAGTACACGAAGCCTTTGTTTTACTGTCAGTAGAATTTTATTATCATTTTCATCCACCTTCTTTAGAACCCCCACCCCACAGGTAAGTTGAAGGCCTATTTCACCTGTGCTTATTTAAAAAATTAGTAATGCATGAATATTCCAAACACTCATAATCAGGAGCTTACTGAACAAGTAAGAACCCATAAATTTCTCTTTCATGACATTATGCAATCATAATGTACAAAGTCAACAGATTTCTAGTACTTTCCTTTTGCAACCATGACAGGCCCAATATAGACAAGTTGGTGGGGAGTGGAAATATTCTACTTGAGTGTGCCCTTTGGAATGGAGACAAATCACATATTGGATTAACTGACAATTCATCCTTAAATAGGAATGATCATACCAGACACGGATTACAACTTAATTCAGAAGGCAAGTAGAAGCTTGTGCAACTCACTGCTAATTAGATTAGGTGCAAACTGGATACCTGTAATCACTGATGTAAGATCTAACCCTTCTTTTAGGCTTAAGCCCAAATCTGTCACCAAATACCTGAAAGATGTCTACATCAATGCTAATAAACCAGTTCTAAATTCAGAATACAATCAAGATAACAATTCTGTGGTGCACCATCATAACATAAGAGGACTTTCAAACAAAACTGATCAACTATCAGTGTCCATTAATAATAAGTACACACCCTAATCTGTGTTTAACACAACACCACAGGTAAACTTGAAAATGTTACTTTTGGAGGTACTTACTCTAGATGAAATATGGTAAAAGAAGGTGCAAGTATTATTGCCAAAAAGAACCTAAAATTTAATTAGATAAATGTATTGTGTCACTAAAATAACAAGAAATAGATGCTGCATTGTGCAATTGGAATCTAAACATTCCAACATATATGTCCTAGCTATACATAGAGCCCCCACTGGCAATGCTGACTTTCCTAAACAAGTTACAAAGCATTATAAATTATCTTTTTAAACCTACAGCACAACATCGTCAACTGTGGTCCCATTATCATCAATACAAATTATCTTATTGAAAGTCACCATAAAAATGTGTAAAATGATCGACTAGCATCTTCCAATGTCATGGCAATAGTTAATTTCCCCATAAGAATCCAAAATTACTCCATCTGATCACGATGTATGACTTCTAGTAATATTAATAATAAAAAAGTCGATCTCCAGTTATCATAAGTACAGAATATCAATCAGACTCAGAAATGAAGACACTATTAAAGAATGTATAACACATCGAATGAAAATTGGCACTCAGTATTAAACAGCCTTGATGTAGATTCAAAATTCAACACATTCCTAAATAATCTCTTAAAAATGTATAAGCAAGTTTCACCACCAAAACAGTGATAAAATATCTGAAAAGAATGACTGGATCACAAAGATAAAAAAAGATTACCTAATTTGTCAATAGTGGAACAACCAAGTAATGAAAATTCACTGCACGAAATATTATAAGATACTTACTTTCTCGAGGTCTAAATCAGATTAAATGTGACAACCAGACTAAACAGCCTCGAGCAAAAAAACAAAATAAAAGCAGTCTGGAAAACATGAAAGAAATAAATCAGGGAAACATTCTACAGAAATATTGACCTCATTAATAAAGATAAATGATAATGTAATAAAAAATATTAAGCTCTTAGCAAATTATTTCAATATTTCTTAACAAATACAGAAAAGATTAATAATCACGCTACAAAACAGAAGCAGAAGTCACAACAAAATATCTTAGTCAAACAATCCCAAACACACGAAGTAGAATGATGGCGCCATCGTCGTCGCGACCAGAGATGACATTATCAGAAACGCAGAGAGAACCACTATTCTCGTCAGCACTTCAAACACATGTGCAATATTTTTTGTTCTTCCTTTGTGTTCAAGTTGATTTTATTTTTCAAATTGTCTCCCTTTCTCTGTTGTTAAACATCAACTTTTCTCATGTTATACTGTTTAGGCTATCTCCATTCATCCTGTCTTGATTTTGCTACAACTGAAAACTATCCCCCTGCTATTAATGTTAATTTTCAGAATTCTTCATCAAAACATAGTTTATGCTGCTTCAATTTGTAACTACATACATTCTCTTTGGTAGAGAATGTTAGGTTCACTATAACACTTTTTCAAATATTTCTGAAGTTGTAAAGTTGTTTCCTGGTCTTTAATATTCACACTGTGTACTTTCTTCGCATTAAATCTCTCCCTATTAAGCTTTTATGCTACTCACTGGTTTTGTAACAGTCACTCCCCAACTGTTGTAACCACTGGATATTGATCGTTATCTCAGTAAATTTCTATGAAAGCTTTTATATCAAGTATAATTGAATGCTGTCTTTTGTCCAACAAGATGTGATGGATATGACTGTCTCTCTTCCTATCGGGAAACACCAAAATGTATTTATACATGTCTCAAAGTGGAACATCATATGCCTCACAGTCAGACTTTCCAATTTGGAAAATGTGTTATCTAATCACCCTAAACCTCTAAATTAGCACACTAAAATGAAGTGAAATTTTATTTATTTTCCTAATTCTTCTGTTTAGGGTAAAACTAAAGGATTTAATATAATTTAATTTATTTTTCACAATATGAAGCAATTAATTACATTTTATATTTTACGTAATTTTAAACACTGTTTTCAAGGCCACTTTCTCTGCTTTGCCATACCAAGGGTTCAAAAAACACTGCAGAATATCCACCATCCCAACAGGAGCCAAACCTTCTGCTGCATTAAAGATTTGTACCTATTCTATCTTCCTACTTATAAACAGGAACATAGTAAATTAGGACTCTACACTCAAATTCCAAAAATAGTGACCATCTTCATTTTCCACCACTTAAACTTCCTCTTTGGCCTTTCCTACCTCTCCTTCTTGTATCTGCCTAGTCTCTGTTCACCAGTCTACGTTTCTCATCCCCCTATCACGCTCAATCAAATTCAATGTTCACACAAATTCATACCCTGGACATATCAGGACAACCGTGAATGTTAGTATCATGTTCCCACTACCATTTGAGTCCCCAAAGTAACCACTTTCTAGATCGTTGCTAAAACACACACACAATTCCATTCAAATACTTATTATCACCATACAAGGTATCCATACAGCCTACAAACCACCTAATTCAGAAGCTGGCAAAGGAACTGCAACCAACGCTAAACATATAAATGACATACAGTTTATATGCTAAATAACCTATGAATATATCAGCACCAGAAAAACAAAAATCGTTTTCCCTTAACACACAACAGGCTATAAACTCTACATATTCAGCTCTCACAAAGCTACCTGCAAGAAGTGGGGTTCCTTCAATGTTATTGAAGAGATATATTACTGACCGCTGTCTAACAACTGACAATCTTGAAATATAGATAAGACATGAACTGCTCCGAAATCCGTAACACTTGATAACTATAAACAGAAGCAAAAGGGATACAACACTGTACCTCAGACACTTCAATATTCCTGTGACAATCTGACTTCAATGGTCTTATGCCTCGGCCCAGAATTGGAGTCCAGCTAGCAGCCTCAAGTATTCGCATTTAAATCCCTAGTTCTCATACATTAGAGGTTAACAAACTACTACCTCTGCATCTGCACCTCCACATTTCAAACGCACTAAGTCAAGTATGGCTCACATTCCCACAGAACATTCAACCCACTGCACCTCAAACTGAGGTCTCCCCATCTTGGGTTTGTGTGTGATATGTCACTACAGCTACACCAGGCATTGCCAAACATTTCAGCTCACGGGGTCCTCTTCAATGTTTTATGAGATTCCACACAGCAGCTCTCAAATCTCACAGTTTTAATATAAAATTATGTTTCAAATAACATGTCCGACAGCTACTTGTGTACTGCTGTTTAAATGAAATTCACATTTCATTAACATGTGGGAATATACAAGAATAACAAACAAACACCAAGTTTAAGCTTCGGAATTAGTAAAAATAGATGGTTATAATCTTTCATGCTCTTGTGATTGCCCCTAAAACTATTTTACCTCTTTCTAATGTGACCTATCGCAGACACTGACCCTGACACACTTGAGCTAAGCCATGACCAGAAGCCATGTTCCCTTGTGCTATATGCTCTGACCCGACCAATGAGACTTGTTAGCCAGGACAAACAGTAGCCACGTAGATGACACTAAACTGGGTCAAAAATAACAAAATTTAACATCTTCCCTCTTTTTATAAGTCTGCTTCCTCCTCCGAAACCCCAACAATTCCTGATGCATTTCTTGTCGCTTACACCCAAGCTAAAAGATCATCCAGCCTTCATTCGCATTAGAACCACTGAGTTTCAAACTGTTACTTCCTCATATTCATAATCACTCTCACATAAAATATTCAATTACACGACTTAATGGATTCAGGATTGTTAAATGCTCTTTCCTAGATCCTGCTGAAACTCTTATGCTCATTTAAGGTACAATATTATGCTTTTCAAAGTTTTCCTATGCATGCTCTTTATGAACATTGAACTGTCTGCAATGAGTCCACACGTCAGGTTAAGGGAAACAAGCAGGAAACAAAATTAATTCAAAATAGACAACGACAATCTCAATCTGACTACTCTCTCCTTTTTATAACATTCAAGACAAAAATCTGACACCAACACGACAAGTGGGCATTAAACAACTGTTTCTGTGTGTGTGTTTACATTCATAGTTACTCAACCTGGTTCACACTCTCACAACCATTTCAGTAACATCCCCTCTTCTTCAAACTGCGAGCCGGGATAGCTCAGTCAGTATAGTGACTAGCTACGGGCTGGACGGCCGGGGTTCGATCCCCGACGGGGGCAGAGGATTTTTCCTCTAGCCTCTGCGTCCAGACCGGCTCTGGGGCCCACCCAGCCTCCTCTACAATGGGTACCGGGGTCCTTTCCCGGGGGTAAAGCCGGCCGGGGCGTGATGCTGACCACTCACCCCCATCTAGTGCCGAGGTCAAGGAAGAGAGGAGCTATACCTCCTCTCACCCCAAACGCCTACATGGCGTATAGTGGGACAAACTTTACTTACTTCTTCAAACTACTTGTTAATATGATCTTTGCCATCAGCTTTACATAACCTGTCTGTCCATTAAACAGTACAACTGCTTTATATTGCTAAATTATGAACATTATTGCTAACAAAAATTGTAAAACTGCACACGCATAGCTGCAGAGACATATAACTTTAAACAGAGTAATTCTTTGACAGATCCATAAGAAAATTCTACACTTGCCCTAAAAAAAGGGGAAACCTGGGATTCCACATGGACAACAAAGTATTCCTTACAACAAACAGTACAAACATCATCAATACTGGAAATTACATTTTAACTTTAAACGAAACAGTTTCTGACATGCCTTTAACCACTTTTACAATTTATATATATATATATTCAGAGATTATCAACAGTTTCTCAACACAAAGAAATAGCAAGCTTTGTTCTACAAAGACTTCTGACAGAACAGTGTATGTAATTTCTAATGCTGTGTGAAACCAAGAGATGAATTGTGTAACTATCACTGCACAAGGTATGTGATGTAGATTGGTTTATTTGTAAAGACAATCCCCAATAACTATTTGTCCCAGTGTGAGTACTTTCACCTTTCTTCAAGCATGTCTACCTTGAGGGTTTGTGACTTACAAAAGAAATGGCAATTTCACAAAGAGGCAAGCTTGGCCAATGTAAAATATTGCAATGTCATGCATTTCATGCAGGAGAATTGAAAAACAATTACCAGTAAAGGCGTGTAGAGGCACGCAGTGTTTCAAGTGACACAAGATAAGCAATGATACTTGTATTTTACCAGTCCTCAGACATCCTCCATCCATACTTCTGAAATTCAAGCAGAGTAATATGATCTTCTCAAAAACATTTAGCTGCTATACAGAGTAAAAACAGTATGCAATATTTTATCACAGCCAGTTATTTTAAATCCACGATCACATTCTTTCAAGGCCACTTGCCAAAACTGGGAAAAACTTCCCCAAATCCCTGTAAGACACCTCGATAATGAACTGTGGTTCAATAATGTGCTTGTGCCATTCATCATAGTCAGATGCCATAACAGAGAAGTTACTGGATATTTTATCCACACTAAACTTGATTATTCTTTAATGCATCCTTCTTTGAACACAAGGTATAGCAAATGAGGTTTACAGTAATACACCTTTACTCTAAGTATCTTAAAGCCAGTAATCACTAGGGGTTATAAGGACTAAATTAAAATTACAAATAGGTTGTAAATGCACAATAAGGGTGAAAGATACAGGCACTGTCAATTGAACATTCATGAATCCTTTCAAATCTGAACAACTTTTCAGTTACGCACAAGTCACATGTTGATATTTTAATGCCCAATTGTCTCTAAAAGCAAATATATCCTTATTTGCTCATTCATATCATATAGTGAATTATCACTAGTCTTTAACTATGCTTTTTCATTTTATTATACAATAAGTGTATAGTGAAAAGACACAATCACAACTCGTTTAATCAATACCTACTCATGAACATATAACGAACAATTCATGTCAATAAGGCAAACAGAACAGCAAAGCAATAACTCTGATCTGCCATTAAAAAAACTAACATAAATATAGGTATCCAAGAGCATGGCCCTATGGAAACTATGAAAACTATTCAGTATTGTTTTTGACATACAGGACTGCATATAAATACAAGAATAGCAAATTCCTATATAAATCTTGTGTATTATCATCAGGCATTCAACATCACGACAGTGACTGCAGATGCCTGCACTGTCCTCTTCTTCTGTGTCAAGCAAACGAGATCAAACTTTTAATTACTAAGAAAACTTTGTCTCTGGCACGCAACCTGATATATACTTAAAAGAACTCGACTCTATGATATTCAAACTGCAACATTCACTTCTACTCAACAGACGTCCATCCACATGGTTTCACCCATACATAAGAGATTCTTCACATACAAAAATCAATTCTCCATGAAATTTGTAAATACGGGTTCCAAAACTTTTAATGGTCACATTTCATGTACACTGTATAAGCATGTATGCACTTATTAGGTGTACATATATAAAGACATATATGCATGTATACATAAATGCAAAATGCTGCTCCATCAGTTTTCATTCATGGAAGACACATATACATATCAATTGCATGTAATACATGAAAATAGTAATATTACTAAATATCTCATATAATTTTGTAATTATATATATTTGCTTTAAACACATTAACTGGCTAGTTACTGTTGAAAACAATGTACATATGAAATAAGTTCCCTCTTTCAGTAATGCTTTGCTTTCTTAGCAAACATAATTTTATAATAATAATATATATATATATATACATATAAACTATTTGAAAATGTGACTTCCTATATCACCATTCTTGAAAATCAAACATAATCACATAACTTGTAACATAACATAGTCAAAAGTATGATAATGATAAACTTTTCAAAACTGAACATCAGTCAGAAATGACTTGAAGCTTTCACAGTGACTAAATGTGATAAAATCTTCTCAGGCAACCAGCAGCATCAATCTGGAGCAAAGTCCAGCATTTCAGAAACCTACAGGGAATGATGCGACATGTCGCTGCTGTTTCTTGTTAAATACATAATCAATGCAGCCAGACCAATGAATGCATCTGGATCTTTGTGTCAGAAAGACCTGATCAGTATCGTCTAAAATCCACAAATCAGTCAAAAGTACCGCATCGTCTATTTTGTAGGATTATTTCACAGATCATGCAATTTCCAAACTTCTGCACGTAAAATATACAACGCCTCATCAAAATCAGCGTGAATACGAGCGCTTGAAGCATTTCAGTCAGTAATCACTTGTTTCACAGAAACGAGGCTACTAAACAAATGCTGACTCCATACTGTGCTATGGGCTCAAGAAGCCCTCCCTATTGTCATCAGCTAATTTGCAGATGCCTCAACAGCTGTCAAACACGTAAGATCATGCCATATCCATATCCACAAGACAGTCACTGTCAAGTTCATTACTTTTAGCTGGAACTTCTCTAGTTTTTTGTTAAACATTCCAAACATCCTGTTCATTTCACCTTATCAATTTGCTATTATTGCAATGTACGAGGTGCGATCAGAAAGTTTACAGACTGCGCCTATAAAAACCTGTACACTTATCTCAGGTATTAAATTCATCCATCACCCTCGGAGTAGTTCCCAGCGCCGCTGCCAAGCCTGGAAGCATCCCTGGAAATCTTTCTTTGTCAGCCTGTCAAGCACCATCTGCGATTCTGCCTGAATCTCTTCTATCGTCTCAAATCTCCTTCCCTTTAGCTGAATTTTCATCTTTGGCAAGAGGAAGAAGTCACACGGCGAATAAGGAGGGTGCGGGATGACAGCCATGGTGTTTGAGGCCAAAAACTGCCGAACTTTGAGGGCGGTGTGTGCTGGCGCGTTGTCATGATGCGTCGCATGTGGAGTTCTTCCTTTAGAATCAGCTGACAGGTCCCATAGCCTATCCCAACAATGTCGCACAAGTCGTTGATGGTACGACGTCGATCTTCGTAACATTTTCGGGCGTTGTGCTCGAAGATGGTCGTCCAGAATGCTCGTCATCATCGACAGAGGTTCGGCCATTTTTAAAACGTGAATGCCACACAAAAGTTTGCGGACTCCCCAAATGCTTGCTTTAGAATTTCATAGGTTTCCGTAGCCGTTTTGGCGAGTCTTTGGCAAAATGTGATGCACACGCCATTCCGAAATTGCAGGAGGGTCGGTGTAATGCACTACCAAAACGCCCGTAACTAAGAAACAAATGCTAATTCGATGATGCCGGCTGGCACACTGATTCACTATGATTGTAGGCCGCACCCCCTAGCGGCAGAAGCTCGTACTACATCCGGTTCGCCCTCTGTTGACACAGTCTGGAAACTTTCTGATCGCACCTCGTAATCTGCAAACCGGATACTGTGCACCTGTTTTCCATTAATTTTTCTTGGAATAAACAGTGATAATTTCCCTCAAATGCACAGCTAACTGATATTCGTAACAGACACACGTTAAATTGCCTTTGAGGTATAAACTGCATTTTAAGTATTATTTACTGCTTACTTAAACCTCACAACAATAATGAATGACAATCTTATTATTAACAAACAGATAAAACATAAACTGCAAGATTTGAGATTCTCAAATTGGCGAGTATGAAGATGGCTGTCATCCAGGTTGTAGTGCCGTGCTGGTAAACTTTCACCAGAATACACGACGCTACAATGCTGAAGACAGCCATTTTTAATGCTAAAATCCATTCAGAGACACTGGTAAACATCGCACACATTTTAGTGAACAAGGCTTGCAGGCATAACCTTGAAAACATAAAGAAGAAATGTTAAGCTTATTTCAGCAAGCTGATGACAGGATTATAGGAAGAGATGATTCACAGATTTCTTAGTGGCACTCACCTAAAGTAAGCAAACTAAAGTTATTATTGGTGTTTTCCCAGAACTGATAATTGTACCATTTGTGTGTTCATTTTTGTGCCTGTGCGTAACAGACATTTTCAAGCATATACAGTGAAACCTCGATGCATCGTTTCGGCGGGGGTGGGAAATAAAAACGATGAATACGGGAAAGCATTAAAAATTTAAAAAAAGCAATGTTTCTCTTTCAAAGTTACTTCTTTTTACCAAAAAAGTCTTTAATGGACAAATGGTTTGTCGAAACTTTACGTTTTAAGCCAAACAGAGACCTTTCCACATTCAAAATGTTTTCCTCGTCACGTTCAATAATATTATGCGCATAAAAGAAAGACTAAATCAAGCGTATGTAAACGCTCGTGCAATTTGCTGGATACTGCACGACTTTCACATTTCGTAGAAATGTCGTGTCCTTCGGATGAGCGGCACAATTATCTACAAACAGCAAAATCTTTCTGCCTTGTGTGCCCATGGAGGCATCCAGAGAACTTAAGAACGCCGTAAAGATGTCTGTGGTCATCCAAGCCTTTTTGTTGGCGTGATATTTCACCGGACGTTTTTTCATGTTTTTGAAACAACGCGGTTTTAGTGATTTTCCAACTACAATCGGAACCCGTTTGTCACTACCGTCACTGTTAACACACAGAAGAACAGTAATTCGGTGTTTTGCACGTTTTCCCCCGTGGCAAGATTCACCTTTCAATGCCAGCGTCCTATCCGGGAGGGCGTTGTAGAAAAGTCCTGTCTCATCCGCATTATAAATGTCCCTCCAGCAGACTCTCGAGCCACAGCTCCGTTCTTTCCACATCCACAGCAGCACTTTCGCCGGCTAACTTCTTGTAGACCATACCATGTCGTTCTTTAAATCTACTAATCCAGCCATTCGACGCTGCAAAATTTTCAATATTCAGTCTTGCGGCTATCGTCTTGGCTTTTTCCCGCAAGATGTTGCCATCAACAGGAATTCCTGAGGCCCGCGATTGCTGGTACCAAGTGAAGAGGACACTTTCTAGCTCACTGAAAGTTGATTTCCTTCCGGTTTTCCTTTTTTTGCATGAATTACCGCACTTGTCAGTTTGTTTTCGGATTTATTTCTTCTTTGCAATCATTGAATTTAAAGTAGATGGTGCTAATCCAAGGCGTTTAGCAAAGTCGATTCTTTTTTCAAATGCATTTTTCTCCACTTCTTCTATGATTTTTAATCTTTCTAGAAGAATTCTGACTTGTTTTACTGGGCGAGAGATGGTACAGGAATAATAACAAAATAATTAACAGTAGTAACAGGAATAACAAAATATTTACGGGAACAACTACAAAAGTATAGAATGGAACTATAACAGGAAGAATGGAAGTACTGTTACTGCCGAACACGACGAAACGTAGCTGTAGAAGACACTGAACCACTGGAAACGAGATGAACCAGAAGAATGAAAAGTGTCGCCGGCCTTTCCTTTGTACTTATAATAAAAGCATTTGTGAAGAAATTCACACTGCACATGCCATCTGGCATCGCTGGAACGAAATATGAGTGCACCCTGATTAAACTCATAAAATTTCTGACAATGAGCACCGACATTCACTCCAACTATCACCCCTGCACCGCTGACCACTCATTCCAAAAGAATCTGTGCTGGTTGGGCAACATAACATGTTACCGCTACTGCGTATTCCAAAAACATTGTGCGTCTTTCGGTATTAATTTATCTCAAAACCCAGCATTTTAAATTCTCAGAAACGATCATTGCGGGAAAATTGTGGGCCGGGACTAAGATTTTTAGACGATCGATGCCATAAAACGATAGAAGCGGGAAAATATAACATTATTTTATATGGGATGTATCCGGGACCGAACAAAACAGACGATGCATCCGGGAACGATGGATAGACGTTTCACTGTATGTAGACAAAATGTACCAGAAATTAAATTAAATTTACAGCACATGCAATAAGTGCGCTGCAACGATTATAAACAAAAATGATGAACACAACTTCGGACATCTTGTAGGTACAATTATCTGAATCTTATTATGAACCAATAAACAACTTGTCAATAATAACTTTTGCTGCTTCACTTTTGGCTCCATCTTCAGTAGATCCATACCCCACACCTGAGAACATACAGCATCACCTATTGGCATTTCTAACCTCATCATAGCATACACATTCACAAACATACCACTCTTCGTATACCCAGTGCTATGACTCAACTAACCAGTTTCCTGAAGCTTCAAATATTCTTCTTCTTGTCGCTTGATCACAATACACGTGTAGGTGTATAGGCCTCCCACAGCAACACCTCCTACATAGGAAGGAGCCGGCCAATTCCTGGAGAGACACATTGTCTCCAATGACGTAATGGGGTCGAGTGTGATGTCAGAGTTCCTAGCAAACAAAACGACAGACGGTTATCAGGTCAAGACTTCAGATACACCTGGTGGTTTACTTTCATACTTTTACAGGTTCCCTGTGCTGAAAGAAATATTCTCTGTACATCAGAGAGAAGTAATGATGAACACTTACTCTTCGGAAGCAACTAAGATCCTGTCCAAAACTGATCTAGCAGCTGCTTCTGTTGCTTCCTCCGATGACCCTCCATACCCCACACCTGTGAACATACAGCATGTAGAAAGAAAATACAAGCAGTTTTCATCTAGGATTTAAGATGAGCAATGGAATTTGTAACAGTGAATTGATAAGGACGCGGTAGCGTTTGAGATTAATATTACGTTAGATCCCAAAACTGCAGAGTAGTCATTTTTGTCTGACATTCTCAATACAACAAAGTTAAAAATCAATCAGTAATCCAAATGTAAGAATGAAACAGTATGGTTCATATAAATATTAAAAATAATTTCAAAATTTTCTAGGGAAATTATAGATTACTATGACGACACAATATCATCACCTATTGGTATTCCTAACCACATCATAGCATACACATTCACAAACATAGCACTCATTGAATACCCAGTGCTATGACTCAACTAACCAGTTTCCTCAAGCTTCAAATATTCTTCTTCTTCTTCTTGCTTGGTAACAATACACGAACAGGTGTATGAGCCTTGCTCAGCGAGTCCTCCTTCATAAGAAGGAGACGGCCAATTTCGAGAGAGACACAAAGTATCTAGTGATATAATTGGGGTCGAGCGGGATGTCAGAATTCCTAGCAAACAAAAGGACAGACGGTTATCAGGTCAAGACTTCAGATACACCTGGTGGTTTACTTTCATACTTTTACAGGTTCCCTGTGCTGAAAGAAATATTCTCTGTACATCAGAGTGAAGTAATGATGAACACTTACTCTTCGGAAGCAACTAAGATCCTGTCCGAAACTGATCTAGCAGCTGCTTCTGTTGCTTCCTCCGATGACCCTCCATACCCCACACCTGTGAACATACAGCATGTAGAAAGAAAATACAAGCAGTTTTCATCTAGGATTTAAGATGAGCAATGGAATTTGTAACAGTGAATTGATAAGGACGCGGTAGCGTTTGAGATTAATATTACGTTAGATCCCAAAACTGCAGAGTAGTCATTTTTGTCTGACATTCTCAATACAACAAAGTTAAAAATCAATCAGTAATCCAAATGTAAGAATGAAACAGTATGGTTCATATAAATATTAAAAATAATTTCAAAATTTTCTAGGGAAATTATAGATTACTATGACGACACAATATCATCACCTATTGGTATTCCTAACCACATCATAGCATACACATTCACAAACATAGCACTCATTGAATACCCAGTGCTATGACTCAACTAACCAGTTTCCTCAAGCTTCAAATATTCTTCTTCTTCTTCTTGCTTGGTAACAATACACGAACAGGTGTATGAGCCTTGCTCAGCGAGTCCTCCTTCATAAGAAGGAGACGGCCAATTTCGAGAGAGACACAAAGTATCTAGTGATATAATTGGGGTCGAGCGGGATGTCAAAATTCCTAGCAAACAAAAGGACAGACGGTTATCAGATCAAGACTTCAGATACACCTGGTGGTTTACTTTCTTACTTTTACAGGTTCCCTGTGCTGAAAGAAATATTCTCTGTACATCAGAGAGAAGTAATGATGAGCACTTACTCTTCGGAAGCAACTAAGATCCTGTCCAAAACTGATCTAGCAGCTGCTTCTGTTGCTTCCTCCAATGACCCTCCATACCCCACACCTGTGAACATACAGCATCTATAAAGAAAAATCAAGCAGTTTTCATTTAGGATTTAAGATGAGCAATGGAATTTGTAACAGTGAATTGATAAGGACGCGGTAACGTTTGAGATTAATATTACGTTAGATCCCATAACTGCAGAGTAGTCATTTTTGTCTGACATTCTCAATACAACAAAGTTAAGAAATCAATCAGTAATCCAAATGTAAGAATGAAACAGTAAGGTTCATATAAATATTAAAAATAATTTCAAAATTTTCTAGGGAAATTATAGATTACTATGACGACACAAAATCATCACCTATTGGTATTCCTAACCACATCATAGCATACACATTCACAAACATACCACTCTTCGTATACCCAGTGCTATGACTCAACTAACCAGTTTCCTCAAGCTTCAAATATTCTTCTTCTTCTTCTTGTTTGGTAACAATACACGAACAGGTGTATGAGCCTTGCTCAGCGAGTCCTCCTTTATAAGAAGGAGACGGCCAATTTCGAGAGAGACACAAAGTATCTAGTGATATAATTGGGGTCGAGCGGGATGTCAGAATTCCTAGCAAACAAAAGGACAGACGGTTATCAGGTCAAGACTTCAGATACACCTGGTGGTTTACTTTCATACTTTTACAGGTTCCCTGTGCTGAAAGAAATATTCTCTGTACATCAGAGAGAAGTAATGATGAGCACTTACTCTTCGGAAGCAACTAAGATCCTGTCCAAAACTGATCTAGCAGCTGCTTCTTTTGCTTCCTCCGATGACCCTCCATACCCCACACCTGTGAACATACAGCATGTAGAAAGAACATACAAGAAGTTTTCATCTAGGATTTAAGATGAGCAATGGAATTTGTAACAGTGAATTGATAAGTACACGGTAGTGTTTGAGATTAATATTACGTTAGATCTCATAACTGCAGAGTAGACATTTTTGTTCTGACATTCTCAATACAACAAAGTTAAAAAAATCAACCAGTAATTCAAATGTAAGAATGAAACAGTATGAATCATATGTTCCCCTCAACAGAAAACTTTAGTAAAAGGCAAAAGATTTATGCCTATTGTAGGGAAACCAGAGTTTTTAAATAAGCTAAATAATGTAGAAAAAAAATTAGATAAAACCCCACGCGCTGGGGAAACGTGTAATTATTTACGTTGAAACAAATACGAATTACATGAGTATGAATTACAGAATAATAGCCAAACTGATTTCAAGAAAATGTCTTTCATATTTTATACAATAATAACGAAGACATCACAGTTAAACAACTTTTCTTTTACAACCATAACCAAAAAAGTTAAGAGATTTCAAGAATTTCCCTTTCCCACCTGTTGTATTGATTATCAGGGCTAATGAAGGGTAGAAGATGCATAGATAATAAAAAAAGAGAGTTAATCCAAACTATTTTGTTTGGTGCATTCACAGAACTTCACAAACTGCTTAACGTTTCTTACACAACAGACCTTTTTTACGAAACAGTTTGTAATGCTCACTTGTTCTGAAATCTCTTTAGACTCTCCCTCATGACAGCATGAACTTCACTGTCATTTGTCTCACGGCAGCTCTTACAATGTCCGTCTGTCATGTGCCGGAAGTCCACTTCACACGCACCACTCTGAAGCCATTTTTCAGTTCACTGTCAATCTTTTCAAAACTTCTCATAGCACACACCATGACATGAACTTCTGATTTCCTGATTTCTTACTAGCTCTGGAGAAAGTTTACCCCTTAATCAAACCAGTGTTACTGGACTCCCAGAAAACTATGCCCAAAATACGCCATCAGTAGGTCAGCCTGGTATATGGTGTTCTTTCAAGGATGGAATCACTCAATCCCTATCACATACTTTTATTATAAATTCTGTTGCCCATTCTTTGTTCTCAAATTTCCTAAGTACACGAAGCCTTTGTTTTACTGTCACTTGAATTTTATTATGATTTTCATCCATCTTCTTTAGAACCCCCAGCCCCACCCCACAGGCAAGTAAGATGTTGAAGGCCTATTTCACCTGTGCTTATTTAAAAAAGAAGTAATGCATGAATATTCCAAACACTCATAATCAGGAGCTTATTGAACAAGTAAAAACCCATAAATTTCTCTTTCATGACATTACGCAATCATAACCTACAAAGTCACCAGATTTCTAGTACTTTCCTTTTGCAACCATGACAAGCCCAATATAGACAAGTTGGTGGGGAGTGGAAATATTCTACTTGAGTGTGCCCTTTGCAATGCAGACAAATCACATATTGGATTAACTGACAATTCATCCTGAAATAGGAATGATCATACCAGACATGGATTACAACGTAACTCAAAGGGCAAGGAGAAGCTTGTGCAACTCACTGCTAATTAGATTAGGTGCAAACTCGATACCTGTAATCACTGATGTAAGATCTAACCCTTCTTTTAGGCTTAAGCCCAAATCTGTCACCAAATACCTGAAAGATGTCTACATCAATGCTAATAAACCAGTTCTAAATTCAGAATACAATCAAGATAACAATTCTGTCATGCACCATCATAACATAAGAGGACTTTCAAACAAAACTGATCAACTATCAGTGTCCATTAATAATAAGTACACACCCTAATCTGTGTTTAACACAACACCACAGGTAAACTTGAAAATGTTACTTTTGGAGGTACTTACTCTAGATGAAATATGGTAAAAGAAGGTGCAAGTATTATTGCCAAAAAGAACCTAAAATTTAATTAGATAAATGTATTGTGTCACTAAAATAACAAGAAATAGATGCTGCATTGTGCAATTGGAATCTAAACATTCCAACATATATGTCCTAGCTATACATAGAGCCCCCACTGGCAATGCTGACTTTCCTAAACAAGTTACAAAGCATTATAAATTATCTTTTTAAACCTACAGCACAACATCGTCAACTGTGGTCCCATTATCATCAATACAAATTATCTTATTGAAAGTCACCATAAAAATGTGTAAAATGATCGACTAGCATCTTCCAATGTCATGGCAATAGTTAATTTCCCCATAAGAATCCAAAATTACTCCATCTGATCACGATGTATGACTTCTAGTAATATTAATAATAAAAAAGTCGATCTCCAGTTATCATAAGTACAGAATATCAATCAGACTCAGAAATGAAGACACTATTAAAGAATGTATAACACATCGAATGAAAATTGGCACTCAGTATTAAACAGCCTTGATGTAGATTCAAAATTCAACACATTCCTAAATAATCTCTTAAAAATGTATAAGCAAGTTTCACCACCAAAACAGTGATAAAATATCTGAAAAGAATGACTGGATCACAAAGATAAAAAAAGATTACCTAATTTGTCAATAGTGGAACAACCAAGTAATGAAAATTCACTGCACGAAATATTATAAGATACTTACTTTCTCGAGGTCTAAATCAGATTAAATGTGACAACCAGACTAAACAGCCTCGAGCAAAAAAACAAAATAAAAGCAGTCTGGAAAACATGAAAGAAATAAATCAGGGAAACATTCTACAGAAATATTGACCTCATTAATAAAGATAAATGATAATGTAATAAAACATATTAAGCTCTTAGCAAATTATTTCAATATTTCTTAACAAATACAGAAAAGATTAATAATCACGCTACAAAACAGAAGCAGAAGTCACAACAAAATATCTTAGTCAAACAATCCCAAACACACGAAGTAGAATGATGGCGCCATCGTCGTCGCGACCAGAGATGACATTATCAGAAACGCAGAGAGAAAACCTACTCTTGTCAGCACTCCATTTCCACATCTACGCGCACACTTACAACGTATACCATTATTCGCGAGACTGTATTCAAACGTTCAACAGTCGACATACAAAGTACATCTCCACGATGCATTACCTTGATTTTCGCTTCTACGTTCTTTGGTCACCATACTCGAATACGTCACAAGATTTCGTAAAAGCATTCATAGCACGGACACATCATCAACAACACGAAGCTAAGAGTGCACGTGGTTTACGATAGCAATGAAAGCGACGTCGTGCGTTTAATCGGCCAGAATAAATTGTCAGTGACCTTGAAAGTGGTCGAAAATCAGGTTAAAGTTCTGATACTGTTACTATATAGTACGCGGGTTTACGGAACAATGAAACAACAATAACAAATCAAAATTTATTCACGACGGAATTAGGGGGAGGCTAAATTCCGAAAATGCCTGCTACTGCTCAGTTCAAAATATTTTGTCTTCACGACTGATTTCTAAGAACCTGAAGATTATAATATACGAAACAATAATTCTGCCAGTTGTCTTGCATCGGTTCAAAACGTGGTCTCTCACTCTAAGGGAGGATATTTGGGCCTAGGAGAGCAGACGATGGGGTCTGGAGAAAACTGCATAATGAACTTCAAAATTTATATTCCTCCCCCAATATTGTCAGGGTGATTAAGTCGAGAAGAATGAGATGGGCGGGGCATGTAGCGCACATGGATGAGACAAGAGGTGTGCACCGGGTACTGGTTGGGATACCCGAAGGGAAGAGACCGCTGGGTAGACCTAGACGTAGATGGGAGGATAATGTCAGGCGGGATCTATGGGAGACAGAAGTTGAAGGAGCCTGGATTTTGTTGGCCCAGGACAGGGCTTTGGTTAATTCGGTGATGAACCTTCGGGTTCGGTAAGCCATATAGTCAATTAGTTGGCTTCATAAGATATCATTTGCAAATAATATGTCGTGTAATTTGAAAGATGCAGTGTTGACAACCTTCTCTGACCCTTCAAAGTCCGGGCGTGCTGACCTCAGCGGGCCATTTGCAGCTGTGCATGTAATTGAAGACGAAACAATAAACTTGTCTTCAGTGGACAAGATAAAGACTTCCTGTCGCCCATATCAAAACAGTTGGTGATGGAAATCTTGAAAATGTATAAAAAGGTTTGCAATAACTACAAAATGCTTACCAAACCCCTTTCATCTTCTTATAGCTAATTACGTCTGTGTTACATTTGGTTAGTATCAGCCCTATAATTAGATGCGCGTACATAGGTATTCAACAATTAGTGAGATGCCAAGGTAACCCGCTCTAAAAAATGTCGAGCAAATGTGTGGAAACAAGCGCCGAAGTTGAGGCTTGAGTCATTAAATTGGTAATATTTGTCTCCTTGGCAACCTTAGATTTGTGCTGATGAGGAAATATCTTGATCACGTCCTGCTTGCAAAATGGCGAATTAAACACGTCCATGACGCAAAACCTTCTCTGAATACTTTGATATTCAGCTAGTCAAGAAATTTGTTTTTACAAAGGCTCATTTCCACGCTCACAGAAGATTAGGAGAGAAATGCATCTGCCAGAACATCATGCAGAAGTGATGGAATGATGACTGTAGGTGCTAAGGAGCTAGTTACTATGAGAAACTGGCAGAGTGCTGAGGCCACCAACCTGGTCACAAATACTTAGACACTCTGTACTGTGGACGTGGGGATTCCCCACTAAGTAAAGGAGAGCGCACCAAAATGCCTTACCTTGAGGAAACATCTCTCCATGACACACCAGCAGCAATCTCTATGAAACAACTTTAACAAGCAGAAACAGAACAGAATAAAGAATGCAACTTACCACAGAGGCCATTCCACAAAACAATACCTTTATATCTGACATTACGTCAATAAACAGTTTTACGATATGCGTTTTAGTGCACGCTGATTACTGAATTGACAGCGTGTCTACACAACAATTTCGGATTGTGGTCACAATGTTTATTAAGATCCCGGGACCCCTTCAACATGATAATCATATGCTGATTGACTACCCAATATCAAGATCAATAAGGTACCTTCTACCTCCAAGATTCATACGGAAAGGAATCTTCACTCACAGATGGCTCGAACACAAACATCCTGCAAAAGAGCTACACCACTTAAATTCCTCTCCCTTCCATTTCAGCATGTGCTTCTAAACCTGGTGAAAAAACTGTGTTTCTACTCTAGCTCAGACATCCCATGCTTCCTGGTAAATAACTCATATGAATAATCGTAAAGCATTTGCAATGGGTCCATGCGAAAGTTATCTGCTTCAAACATGTACACGACTTAGCAGTCTTGTCTCTTACATTCAAGCACTTAAAGAGACAATAGTGAAGATTAAAAATTAAGGTTTAAGCATGTAGTGGTCCTCAATAAACCATTCAACTTAAAAAAAATTTGTGCTGATGCAGTGTCAACCTCAATATATGTCAATAAATGTTTACCAGTCTGATAGCTTTTCTGATAAAGATTCATATGCAAAGGAATCTTTACTAACAGACAGCTCGAACACTCTAATATTTTAACAAACATCTTGCAAAAGAGCTATACCACAAGAAATACAACAACCAAGTTACAAAGGGCATTGTAATGATAAACAGTGCCACATATTCTTGGACAGACTTAACTCTATCACATGACAAGCACATCTAATACATCATATTGCTAGTGTACTTACACAATGCACGTCAAATTGAGACAGATACATCTGTAGAAGACAGGAGTGCCCTTCATGATCTCAGCCAATTTTCTGTTGAGATATGAAGTGAGCCTGCCAAGTGTACTGAACATAATCCACTGATTTCCTGGCAAGCAGTAGGCTGGACAGGTGGCAGACAGCTTTCCCCCGAGTAAAATCCCAAGGATCAATTAATCTTCTTCTCCTCAGCTATTCCCATATTCTGTTTATTCCTGTGTCCCACTGCCTCAATTCCTACACTTGACCACCAATAAGAACACACGTAACTGTTGTTGTCAGTAACTTGCAAACGTTGTATTAAGAAGTAAAATATTACAACCTTTTGCGCTGCAGTGGCGTAACGCCGTCACGTCAATTGCCAGCTGACACTGGGTTACAAATTGTTAAAGAAGTTGCAATGAGGCATTCTTAAATATGTGCTCACAGTTGTTACTATATATAGTGCTTTATATTTAATAATAATCTAACCAGAGGCAAATCCAGACGTGCTTTCTTTGTAAATGGGACCTCTTCGAAAATATCCAAAGACACGGGCGGTCGTTTCTTCGTCACTCTCGGCTTTCCTAAAGCAAGTAAATACGGAATACGAAAGAAAATTATAAACCTGTTGAAACAACAGAGACATTTTAAGAGAATACTTACAAATATGGAACTAAAGAAAATTCTCAGTTTATTACAAACAACTTCCTAGTTCCACAAACATTTAAAAAGCCCCCACATAGTATTACAACAAAAATAAAAAAAATTGAAAATCATGTTTATTTCAGATAAAGACATGTTAAAATTAGCAGCTACAATCAATAAACACAAGCAAATTTCCACAAATGAATCACTCTTTCGCTCACTCACTTTCTGTTGGAATCTATAATTTAAAAGACTTGACAACAGTTTCGGGTACTCTAACAAAACTAATTCACAAGGCTGTCATACAACACACCTGCTGCAAGTTACTTTAATAAGCAATACGGTAGCTTATGACACAGAAACACGCTTACCCTTCTATTTCTCTCAAATTAGAAGCCATGAATGGTCCTGCGGCAGCATCCTTGAGCATTTTTTCAAACAGCGTCTTCAAATTGTCATCGAGCTTTCTGCCTTCATTCTGCTCCAAATATTTAAGTATGCAAGCGTGGATCCTATAGTAGACTTCTAAGGCTTCAACTGCCAAGTTCTGTGGATTACTGTAGCTTATCCTACGGGCATAACTAGCCTGCGTCTGATGAAGGTGTTCGCAAGCCTGCAATAAACGTCGCGTCTATATTCAACAGGCATACTCTTGTTCAGTTCATAGTTTGTTAATAAACCATTTTCTTATCAAGGGTTCTGGGCCTTTGTGCATATCAAGTGGTAGCACAGAGCGTGGTTTTGTGATTCTATCTAACTCAAGGTCTTCTGTTATTGCACTCACATTTTTTTCTTTTGTACTGATTATTGTGAATTGTTGTTAATCTGTCAGCTGTTTATCATCTTTACAATGGATCGTGCACTTCCGAATTTGGACTACCTCAGGAAGGATGAGCTGGAATATGAGATCAACATACGGAAGGTCACCGGCCTCCAAGAATATTTAGGTGATTAGCAGGCAGCGAGATTCACGCGTCCGCCTCGGACTCCATCAAACCTCTGGTGAGTTGTTAACCTTGTGCAATAAATTTAATCAGATCCAGGAAATAGAAACTTACATTTGGGCTGACAACATTTTTCCTAATCAGTACACCAGGATTATGATGCGCCTATGCCAGCTGACCTACGGGACTCGTGACCTTGCCGACAGGAAAGTTTCAGACCAGTCCAATCCTGCCTCCCTAGACAAATTGCCTGAGGGCATTTCCCACTTCGCGTCGTCTGTGGAGGAGTTTCAAAGCCATCTCTGCCAGCCCTCCCAGGATCCCACTCACAAACCCCATTCTCTTGATCATTTTACCTCTGACTCTAACCGGGCTCTTATTTCACAACACCAAGAATAATTATAATCCATTTATAAAAACACCAAGGAAGCCTACTGCTCTTACCTTTGCAAAATGGCTAAGGAAAACTCTTGGATTGTGGTCTCTCTTCTCTGCCACTTTACCCAGCGCTCATCTTGTATTCCACAATCCTCTCCTGCAGCATACCATATCTGTCAACATACACCAGTCCTGATATTTTAGCCACAAAAATTATAGCTGAAGTATAATCTATCATAGGACATATGACCGTCTAACAAAACAGCACGCCATTTCCGATGGACATGCGATTTCTCCTATTAAAGACAGGGCGAAGCATACCTAGTCTTTGAGCTGCCTTTCTGTATTTTGATGACAAATCAAAGGGAATTATCAAATGGGTAAACACGTGGAGAGATAAGAAATAGATACAAAATTTTAGTCAGAAAACTTGAAAGGAACAGACCACATGGAAGACAAAGGCTTGGATAAGGGATAATATTAAAATAGATTTTTAATAGTTCCTTAGGAATGGACTGGTCAGGGGCCAGTCGTACATACTTGGTCATCACGATAATGAACCTTCCGATCGCACGCAAGATGGGGAATTTCTTCATTACCCGAGAGACTACGAGCTTCTTACGATAAACTCTGCTCCATGGAGTTAGTCATATGAGATAAATGGCCTACATCTGCAATTTTAAAAATAAAAACACTCAGAACAGCGAAACAACAAACAAAGATTCACTTGACCGCTGACCTTGCTGGCAGTGGTGAAACACTTCTCTGCCGTGTCCAACATCTTCTCCTTTCGATTCTCCAATATCTCAAACATCTCCAGGCTGAGGCTGTCTGTTTCCTGCAGACACACAGTGTTCAATGGTTTACAAAAATTACAATGCAATAATGAGAATGTTTTGTTAATTAAATGGCTTCCCTGATGATGTGAAATTGTAGGTGCAGATAATGGCTATGTCTTCTGTTCTGTCTGTCAAAGATGACGCAGTGTTTCATCTCTGTGGAGAGTTTTGTTACAGCCAATCTCCAGTCTGGAGTCTCTAATGTGTTCCCAACTCCTGGTGGAGATATGAAGACCCATTTGGTCAAGTAAACCTTACTGCATTAGCAGAGGATCTTGTGCACGCCAATCTTTGAGTCTGGAGTCGTCTGCTTCGGTTCCACAGAGGACAGACAACTCCAAAATCAAGAACTGGGCATGTACAACAGGATCAGTCACACCTGCACCATCAGGGAAACCACTGAAATAAGAGAGCACCTTCAAAACTTCAACTGTAAAGATGTGTACAGACCGAGTAAAGACTCTTATCACCTTTCTAACCAGACCTACCACTCAGACACCTTCATCAAGCAACTGCTAAGCCTCACCAGCAGTGACTGACTCAGCAGAACTAACGCACTTTCAACCACTGGGTCACTAAAACTCTTCCACCTACTTTCCTACTCACATGGTTCCTAAAATGTTTCTCATTGACTCTTCTCCTACTTCACTCTGAATTGCCTTTCTGTACTGTGTTCTGCTACAGCAAATGCGTCTGGGCCAAGTCTGAATGGTAAATAAAACATCGATGGAAATCATTCCAACAAGATGGCTATAGCACATCACAGATAAACCAGAGAGAGAGAGAGAAGCAAAAGACTGGCATGGTCACAATATCTCATACGCATTCCTCCTCTGGAGATATCAGCAAGTTTCTCACCACAAATAACATCAAGACAATGCAGTGGCTGAACAAGAAGAGTATTAACATACTGGGACAACTGAAAGATGATCTGGGAGGTGCAAGGACTGACTTTGAAGAGCTCACCAACATACTCCAAGAAACCACAGCAGGGTTAGGTTAGGTTCACAAGAATGTTGAATAACATTCAGAAAGGCCATCTTGCTTCTGAAGAAAAAACTATGCATGTCAGAAGGTCAGAAAAATATCATATAAGTGCGTCACTCTAACTTGTTTTTGCAAGTTTTGAATCAGTGAGCTTAATGGTGACGACATGAGTTTATACTTTACTCTGCATAAGTAACCTAACCTTCAAAGGTCAATGGTTGTCACAAATGTAGGCCCCAGTGAATCTGTAAATGTGTGTGTGTGTGTGTGTGTCAATAAACACCATTCCCTGATGGTGGAGATTATAAATCGTACCTCTGCTTCAAACTGATAGACCAATCACCTGAGAATATTCTATTGCGTACATCCTCCGTCATCAGCATCAAACAGTGGACAGCATTTTCAGTTACTTGTTATACGACTCTTGCTCTCAGTGAAGCTCAAAAGCGAGTTTACAGCTACAAGAAACGCTCTTTTATCTTACCTGTTTAAGCAGGCGGGAACAGAAGGAATGCACCATATAGACAAAGGAGCCGTACTCGATCCACATCAATGAATGATTCGCCTCAATATCCAGAGCACGCTGAAAGCAACGCTGAGCAGCAGACGCTTGACGCAAAAAGTCCATCTCGCTCTTCAATGGTTCACACTGCGACATAAAATTGTGTTGAACCTTACCTATTTACAAAATACTGATTGCTACTAGCAAAATTATACACATAGGAGTCTGCTCCCAGTGGCGGATCCGCTTTTCCCATGTGGCACTCCACTGGTCTCAGGACTCTGCCCCATGCAGTTGGCAAGTCAGAGTACACTCCAATGGCATAAGTCCATACCAAATTTCATCAAAATCCATCCAGTGGGTCTCAAGTTCAATCACGCAGACAGATATGACCAGCCACACACATGCATTCACTTCATGCACATCCTGCAAAAGTGATTACATTAAGTGGAACGCACTGTAAATATTTTACTTACAGAATTAAGTTTAGTTTCCAGTTGACTCCCACGAGCAAGCGCCATTCCTGCCCAGGAGTCGATGCGTACAGGATTGACACAAACATCCAGCAGGTAGTGCCTAATTGCCTTCCCCTGCAACAGACACTCCGCACTTTAACCTTGTGTTCACTGTTTCCACACTGCACGGCAATAATCGGTGTCAAAATCATTCAGATAACACTAAGGACTCTTCCACAAACACTTATGTATGTCCATTAATAATTCTGGAGAGGAACTTCAAAGGTTCGTGTTCGAGTCGAACATTTCATGTGCATGGCACAATTTTAAAATTTCAGTACAGAAAAGTAAGATATGGGTTTTACAGGAATTACCCCACACGACCTGAAGCAGTTACTGACAGGACTAAATTACAAGCTTCATACTTACAAGGACACTGAAGACAAAATCAAGGAAGAAATGCTAACAAAGTTTTGTAATGAAATGTCTGTCTTGGTGTTACAGTACAGAAGTGAAGCGAGGGCATTAAGGAAGGTAGAATATTCAAAAAGAGAATCCAAAGAAATTAAGATTAAAGGAAGCACAATTCACATATCTTATCAACTACTTACCCATTCATTAACTTTGAAATAATAGTCAGCCAAGAGGTAGAAGATCGCTGACATGGAGCGAGGCAACTGACTACGAGCATCTCCCAACACGGGAAAAGACGGGCTCGTCCCATCGATATATGCCATCACTTTTTCCACCAGATGTGCTGAAAGCAACACAAATTCATATCAGTTCTGTACGTGCTCGCAGTAGCCGATATAGATGGGGCAGAAGCAGGTACGTCAACATTGTGGAGCCCCTTGCGTGTGGTCGCTGTTACGACTAACAGCTGTTACCGGTACCGAAGTGTCAGAATGGAATACCATGCACGGTGGGCTAGCCAGCTCTTGGCAGATGTGGGCACAGAATTCTGCAGATGCTGCGATATTGTATGGTGAACAGACGGCATCCCGATCAGAGACACTTTGAGTGTCGCCGCGGGGTCGGGACCATTTGTGAAATATTTAAACACACAGCAGGGGGCTGCGCACGCTGATCGTTCTCAGATGGTGAAGACGGCCGGAGGCAAACTGGAGTTCCGTTTACAGTTTGCCTTACAATCCTTCGTATATGGCCTTACAGTACGACCCAACATGAAGATATTCCTTCTGCATTTCACGAAGTCAACCACGTCATTAAAGTGGCTATCACAGACAGCAGATATTGTCCTACAAAATTGCTTTTCTTTTTAAAAATCAGAGTAATAGTATATATATCACCTGGATTATAATGAGGAGGTATCAGAGAGGCAATCCTTTTCAGCAGACATTCAACATCAGCGGTGATGCTAGTGACACGGTAGGAATCAAATTCTGGCAGTTCATCAGGCAGGTAGAACTGATATAACTGCATGCCCCGCACCCAAGTCAAGGGGACTTGAGGGACTCTGTGGTCCTGAAGGTAGCGCGCCTGTTGGGAGAAGAATGCCTTAGGACCTCAGGTTTGAAAAAAACATTTATGATGAAGTTAAGTATGATACAGCTTGTATTTTTGATTCCCTAAACGTCTGTGATAATAATGGATTCTTTATAAGAACGTTACTTCCGACAGTCATGTTTCACATTTACTGCGAATGCTGTTGTTGTTGTTGTTTCCCCCCCCCCCTTACTTCTGTCTTTCGTTTGCTGGTCTAGTCTTTGAGAGTACAAACTTTTTCATGATTCAAACACAGTTCATACATTTCAAACTTTCTAATATCTGTCGTATCCTAATTACGTTAGGTTAGTAGGTACCTTTCCCTGGTGACTTGTAACCGTCCCTTTCCGTCCACCACACGTCACACTGCTTGTTTAGTATACTCGTAGTCGTAGCCTGGTTTGCTCATATGATTACAGCTTCTTGACGTGGGATATGTAAAGATACAGAAAGGGATTGTTGATGATGGTGAGAGGTTGTCGGTGAGCACGAGTTTCCGACTCCCTGGGAATATACGGGAATTAGAAGGTGGAGCAGGTTTCTACACAAATGGACAACAAAGTCTTTCTGTGTTGCACTGATCGACGACACTTTATTTTTCCTTAATACGCGCAGGAACATATATATCTTTTAAGCACTATTCACGGAGGCAGCTGGATGGCTCGGCTGTTCCTTTGTTCTGTCGTACGTTTGTTAAGAAAAACACCCCCGCTCAACCGAAGGACCAAAACTTTAGAGAGCGCCCCGCAACCACGATCGCGCTTAAATACCCCTGCATTACGTAATTTGTCATTGAATTTGGCTTAAAAGCTGCGACCTGATTCGTTCCCCCACAACGGCGGGAACGCGCCTTAAGCTGAGCTCAAAGTCAATTGGTCCATCGCAATGATGCGATGGTCGTAATGCAGTCATCACCCCGCATCTGGAAGGGATGCACACTATTGGTTGGTTGGTGATCATTTCCTGTTAAGAGATTTTGGGCTCTATGAGATAATATTATAGCCATGGATATGTTGTTAAGGGCGTC